>NW_020924104.1:68144-199465 GCF_003984885.1 Neopelma chrysocephalum | reverse complement strand
TGGTTACAAACTGGTCACCAAGGAAGGCCTAGCCCAAACCATCACATATATAATCTTACATATAATATAATAGAAAATAATAGGATACTAAGATTCCAAATACTAAGATCTTCTATGTAAGCCTAGATTCTCTTATGGAAAACATGGAAAAAAGCAAAAATTTTAAAAGGGTACATTTTCAAAATGTGGTCAGCTTTGTCTACAGTTTCTGCTCTGCAGAAATTCTGAGTGTGAAGCTGAGACTACAAACATGTGCCTGTTTTCCATAGCTCACTGCCTTCCCAGGCTTACAGGAAAAGAAAAGGCTAAAAGAAGCTGATCAGCTTCCAAATTTAGCCCCCTCACTAGCACAGTGTTTTCTGTGGGCAGGGTGTTATCCAGTTTGATAAATTATCACTCTTCTATGAGGAAAAATAATGCTTGTGGCAGTGCAGCATACAAGGACTAAATGATGTTACAGACATTTGACTCCTGTACCTGAACATTTTTTTTTTAATTTAGTCCAAAACTAAGCACCATCAAGATTTTCCATGAGTTAGAAACTTTGTGAGTCTTGAAGGGAAAAACTCAATATATAGGACAGTCTTATATAAGATTATCCTTAGGGATAAGCCTTGTTTATGTGTTTTGTCCAAGAACAGATTATAATGAATCACTAGATGAATATGAGTCAACAAAGTAATGCTCTTGCAAAAAAAACAGACAAACCCATACTCAGATGTTTATCCACAAGTATTGCTTTCTACTTTACTGATCACTAGTCAGGCCTTTGATGGAATGATGCATTCAGCCCTCCGAACTGCCCTTCAAAAACTGTGGGTTAACTGCACAGGACCCACAAGAAAGGGGCTAATATTGTCATTCTTATAGAAAGAATAAATATGAGAAAGGATGGGACTGTTTAACCTATAAAAAGCTGTGGGTAAGAACTGTTGGCTTAAGTCTCTAGGTAGAACAAAACATTATAACATCTCTCACACTCTGCAGAAGCATGACTTTTAGTGTGATAGAAACACCTTTAACAGACTTTTACGAAGGCCATTATCCTAAAGCACCAGTGTGAAGCTGGATTGTATCGCACTTCCTTGAAGCCCAGCATGATGCCATCTACCTTTTTGCTCCAATAGCCACTTAATAGCAGGTGTGCAGCAGAGATCACCTCTGTTATGCACAGAGCAGGTATCAGGTACTTCCTCTTCCTATCAATTTAGAAAAGTGATAAAGGAGTTCCCTTATATTCCAGTGTCTGAGTCTGATTTTTTCTAGGCTTACATTACAGTCCGGAGCTGGAAGGTCCTCAGAACTAAGACTGCAGGAAGCAGTGTCTCCTCGGGCTTTCAGATGAGTAAAGGACTGCTATTAATGCTTCTCGCAGTGGAAAAGGGACAGCTTTGGTCCTGTGGTGCATGGTCTTTATGTCCAGAGCCATCGTCCTGTCATTCACTTCCGCACTGGAGGAAGGAAGCAGCACGTCCTGTATTTGGCCTGGTCCTTCCACAGGCAAAAAAATGAGTGGCTGAAATGAGCTGATTGCACCCTGGTACCCATGCTGAGCATCTTTATAAGATCTGGCACTGTCTAGACTTTACAAGCCTCTCAGTCTTAGTCTGTGTCATGCTTAATCAAAGACAAGAAAAATAAGATTTGCAGATGTTTTTGTTTGATCAACTGTCTTCAGTTTTATTAGCTGTGAGGTTGGTCTCACGTTTCCTCAGATTTGTCATGTTAATTCTTGCCATACTAGATTGCACAAATCATACTGGGTTGCTGGATCAGACACAAAGGGAAGTGGCTGCCCTAATTATGTGTAATATCTACACAGTCTTCCAGACATTTAACAGACTGAGAGCTTCAGCAACACTGTTATACTGCCAAACCTACGGAGCAAAAACATTACAGAATGTTTTGAGTTTTTCTTTGAATCAGTGGCAATTTCAGGGATAATAAAGGAAGCTGGAGTCCCCTCAAATTTTAGTTTTATTTTAACAGCGTCCATAGGAAGGTATTGTTTTCAAAACTGAAGATATAGGGATCAGCTACACATAAAGAACTCATCCGCAGAGAACATTGCTGCTTCTCAGATGGCACTCTATCACAAGCCCATCCAAATGCTCTTTCTGTACTGCTGCATACAGCTACATTGCTATGCAGTCTCAGGAATTTTCTGTACCATATTTACATGGTTATTGGGCGTTCTCTGAGAGAACTCAGCTGTACGCTCCCAGCAAGAGCTGGATCTCCAGTTCTGACTAGTCATGAGTTTTGAGGCACCTGCTGCAGCTAACTTCCTTTCTGCATCTTGCTGTGTTTCACAGCATTTTCCTGGAAGCAAAGCCATTTTGCTTTTCCTCTGTCCTGCCTCTTGGGCATTGCTCCAGCAATGACCATAAAGATCAGCTTTACACACCATCACACAGTTATTTGCACATAGCACCTAATAGGCAATAATCAGTGCATCCCATAATTAAAGATATAGAACTGGCTTTAAAAGGAGATAAAAATCTAAGCCCAGCAGCATTTGTTTACAAAGTCCTTAGCTCAATGTGGTCTGATTTACTTACTGAAGAGAGCAACACTGTCCTTTTCAAAAGATCGAATCAAATGAGTCAGCAGGGCAGGTCATTATGAGATATACAAAGAGCATCTTCCAGCTGAGACAAGCAAAGAAGCAATGACTCAAATACAGCACTCAGTAGGAGTACCTGCTGCATAAAGCAGAAGATCTCAGTCTGATACAGCAGGTTCAACAGGATCAATAACAAAAGTAAAAATAAAAATAATTTCTAATGGATTATAAGAGCTCCACTAGCAACAGACTAACATGCTCCAGTTAGAAATTAGTTTCATAAGGCCACTCTTCCCTATGATAGATTTACTAGAGTGACAAAGAAGTTATGGCTTCTAAACCAGACACAAGTGGAGTCTTTGCCAGCTATGGTAGTCCACAAAGGATTTTGAGGCACAAGCAACAATTACAGAGAATAGAGTCTGGCATGACAGAGAATTTCTTGTTTACAGCTTGAAAACATAAAGACTGTATATTTAACTATCAGGGACAAAAATGCAACATGCACATACACCCTTCATGTATATATGTCATATATCTTCTATATATGTTATATAAGCATATGGTTGTACATATTATACAAGGGTGTAGGAAGACACAAACTGTATATTCAAAAAAAGCACATCTCTTAGCCACAAACAACCAGAAAGTTTCTGCATTTTAAATAAGGGTGAGTGTGTTTGGTGTAAAATGGGATTAATTAATAGGAAAATAAATGGTGCTTTTGACCAGTTTTCTGCAGAATCTACCTAATTTTAATCTCATTCATTTGATTGACTCACAGACTTGAAGTTAATCATGTGCCGAACAGGGGTGTAAATCACTGTAATGCCAAAATCCTGATTGACGTCACTGGTGAGAGTTCCTTTACTTATGTTGTCCAGAACTTGATATATTGTATTGATTCATTGTTCTTTGGCTGACTGTGTGGCCAAGACTTTGACTGGGAAAATCATTACTGCTTCAAGTGTTTTCCTCTTCAAACTCTTTCTCAATAGGGATAGAATCCCTGTTTCTTGGCTTTTTTGAGCTTAGCCAAAGGTACTTTCTGCAGTTTAAACTGCTTTCTCTTCTGCGTTGCTGTTCAGGAAGACTGAGCTTGCCTGTGATTCTGTTTAACATAAGTTAATAATTACTTTTCTGGTAAGTCTCCAGTGCTGATAGGACTAGGTCAAATGCCAGAATCCATTGCTAATGGAAGAATTTTTAAACAGCTCAGAGTGGAATTCAGGTGTTAAACAAGAGTTTGATCATATGGTCCACACGTATGCCCATAAATTAAACAGCCCCAGTGAACAACCCAGAAAGGATTCACTTTCCTATGCTGTTACTGTCTGGGTTGTTTCATGCAAGCTGAAGTGTTAGAGAACAGTCCTAGCACTTCAGTGTTCTCATATACTTCTGTGCAACCACTATTTTACTCATTTCAACCACCTATTCATGCTACACTACAGTACAGCTTTTTAGCCTAAAAGCAAGGACTAAACTTGTAAGTGAAGTTCACATAAACTTTAACATATATAGATTAAATAGTATACAGACAGATTATCTAGAATTTTATTTGCTGATTCAACAGACCACGATGGTTATAAATTAATTAATAAACTGTCTCATTGTTATTATTATCTGTGCAAGACTTACATCATAGTGATTTATTAAGTAACAAATAAGATTAAGTGGGTTTTTAAATCTTTCAAACAGACAGCAGAATTACTAAATGTTATTTTACCCAAAAGATAACTGACAAAGACTTATGCAGCATTCTGGAGTATTTCAGTGTGCACTGGAGACCACAGAAGAATTTCGGTGGTTATTGAAAAATATTGTGATTGAATTTTCAGCTCATAAATCAATAACACGACAAATAAAGGAAGCAGATGTAGATGGAAACGACCCACTGCAAGAAATAATATGAAAAATAATATTTAATAATATTTGCATCAGTTCCTCTTTTCCTGTATTAGGAAAATGAAGGAAAAATGAAGTAGGTAGAAGAGAACAAATAGAAAGGGCAGAATGAAAATGCATGGAAGCCCCTCTCATCCCTACTGAAGATCAGGAATCAGAGCACTGTTAGCTATTCCAGCTCACACTGAGGATATCCTAGTGCTTGACCCATCAGTAGAGGAGAGTCCTAAAACTGACTACAGTGGATTGTGAATCAGCCTTAGCTTAGGAACAGTTGTAATCATGTGTAAAGCATCATTCCATTTGTTTCTTTAGGGAAAAAAGCACGCACACACAGAGACTAGAAGTTATCCAAGTCTCTTGTTACGTTTCATGCTTTGTTCTGCCAAGACAAAATTGTGATGTGCCCAGAGAGCTTTCCAGCCAAGCAAAACCATAACACAAGCATTACCACTTGCATGGGAGAACTGGTTCAGTACTGCCGTCTATGAGGTCAGTGGATGATACAGCAGAAAAATACCCCTGGCGTTTTATGCAACAGTGTCTTAGCTAGTTCAGGAATGATTCCAGCCAAAACCACATGTTCTACATTCTCAGCCAATGAAACACCGTAAGTGGGGTTGTGACACAGCAAGGCTGCCATGCCGAAACAAAGACAGACAATGCCCAAGGATGTAGGATATAGAAATGAGAGCATTTGATCTTCTAAACTGGTTTCTGGCAAGAGGTTGTTACAATACTGAAAGAAAAAAAACACTTCTTAAAGAAATTTTTAATTACTACAGGAATCTGAGAAATAAGCATACGCAAAGCAAAACATTTAATCTCACATCTCTGTGAAACATGGATCAATTGAAGACTGGCTATTTAAAGCTTTTTTTTTTTTTTGCAGCTACAGTTATAATGTGATTTAAAACATTATTTCAATACTAGAAATCATGCTTGTGAAGGAATTACTTAAAATTATTGAGGAATAATTCTGGTGAATTGACACCAAGAACCTAGAAGTTGACAGTTAGAACATAAAGAATTAAACTTCAGACAAGGAAATCCTCAGCTGACTTATTTTTGAAAGCAATATCACGGAAGTAATGAGATGATGTTAACTAAAATTCAAACCTAAATAGTACAGTTAAAAGGCTAATTTCTGAGGAGAAAAGTTCAAGGTGTGATAAGTTTTCTCTAGGTGTACAGAAGGGGAAGAATGAGAGAGTAGCATGCATGAAAACCATAGATTTCCGGAAAAATGAAGGTTTGCTTTTCTCATTAAAGTTTCTCTTATCTTGTGTAATAAATTCATTTACTAACAAAATAAAGACAGACATAAAAATAATTTACAGTGCCTGAAGCTTGTCTGAGTTGTAAGAGATTGAACAATTGCTTATATTCCAGATATTCTTTCAACCTACTTCAGGAATTGACTGAAGAATTTAAATTATTTTAATTAGAATCATAGAATCATAAAGTAATAGAATGATATTCTAAAGAATATCATATCTAAAGAATCATAAATTGAGTTGGAAGGGACCTTTAAAGATCATCTAGTCCAACTTCCCTGCAATGAACAGGGACATATTCAGCTAGATATGGTTGCTCATCACCTCCTTTCAATCCTACTGGAGTTTTAAATCCCGTATTTACCAATAAAATCTGTAGTGTGATTTTATGTGAGTAACATAAAGTAACACCCTAGGGCAAGCTTTAACTGTACTATGTAACCAGAGAGCTGTTTTCAGTCAAGTTGCCTCACCAGCATTTACTCTACCTTGTTGAATTCCATCTTACATGAGAGCCTCCTATTCCCATATTGTCTCCGCATTCTACAACGTAAAGGGGTGTGCCTGCTTAATACCAAGAGGGTGTTGTATACAACATGTGTGTGTGAAGTTTCTACCGCAAGCTGTTGCAAGAGGCCTTCAGAACTGAAAATCCTGGCTATCAAAAGACACAGACCATCTCCATGTTATAACAGTATCCGTATATGTGACTTCATCCTGAAAAGCATGAGGCAAGAGGATTTAAAGTAAACTGCCTACTATCTAGCATGTGCTGACAAGTTTTATGTGTCATTAAAACATTCAACACAACTGCAAATGAATACTCATAATTAAATACTTTTTAGGTTCTTAACTGCTAAAATGAAACCTTGTTGGTTAACTATAAAATTCATTAAACTAATTTTATCATTAAACAAATTAGAAATCCCTGATCCCCAATATTTATTTATATCATGCTGATAGTGAGTCATGCTATCTAATGCTATGAAAAAGTAAGTGAACACCATCTAATGGAAATTTCTGAGTGTTATATTTAATTCAAAGCATAGACAGGTCAGCAGGAGTCTTTCTCTTGCACTCAATTAAATTGCTCTTAACTGCTTTTCTTCTTATGCAGCATCTTAATGTAGTTGAAAATTATGCATTGTTTTTCCTATGCAGTTCTACAGGTTTCATTCCCATAGGCAAGCACTTATTTAACACAGGTCTTTCTTCCTTTTTACAGAAAATCTTTGGCTGCCCTCCATCGTAAACCTAAAGAATTTGAATTCCTTGTGCACTAGACGTGAAAGGATTTCCTTCCCATACTCCTCCAAGAACAGTTTTAATGACTACTTCTTGTATTTAATGTGTAGGCCTATTTGGTTCATGAGGTTTTTAAATAAATTACTGGTTAATTTTTCTAACTCTCTGTGCCTTCTGCTACAATGGCAATGAATCTCAGTTAAAATTCTATTCTAGCACATATCCTGTCCTTTTTGACCTTCTCATAGGTTTACAATGTACAGAATAATAAACAGATAGAGTATCAAGTGATTTAAACTTCCTATAATTCTCCCTGATATTGATTTCTGACAAATATATTCTTTTGTATTCATTTCAGGTGGGAAAAATGCAAATTAATAGTTCAAAAAAGGGCTCCCTTTATCTTTACCAAGATTAAATGAGACAGAGTAAAACACTGACATACACACTTAATAAAATGATGAAAATGTTATTGATTCTATTTCTTTGTATAGTGTGTTAATTATTTATTTAAATAAATTAGCTTACTAAGACTTAAATAAAACAAAACATTTTTGTATCACATACTGAACAAATGTGAGATAAACTTTGTTTAGCTTTAAGCACTTTAATTGTATAATGGATAATCCATATATTTTACAGGGAAAATGTTTATTTCACTTGTTATTACATCAATAATCTCTCATATATACTCTGTCTAATTCCTAAGGACATGTGTTCATAACACAAAGCCCACTGTTCGGAAAGCTAGCAATGATCTACTAACTATGAAATATAACTGGTAACCAAACAAGGAACAAGTCACAGAATCACAGAATGGGTCAGGTTGGAAGGGACCACAGTGGGTCAGCTAGTCCAACCTCCCTGCTCAAGCAAGGCCATCCCAGAGCACATTGCACAGAATTATCTCTAGACAGTTCTTGAATAACTCCAGGGGGGGAGACTCCACAATCTCTCTGAGCTATTTGTTCCAGTGCTCAGTCACCGCACGGTAAAGTTCTTCCTCATATTCAGGTGGAAGTTTCTGTGCATCAGGTTCTGCTCTTTGCCTCTTGTCCTGTTGCTGGGCACCACTGAGAAGAGCCTGGCTCTGTCCTCTTTATACTACTCTCCATACTCCCTTCAGATATTGAAAGACATTGATGAGGTCCCCTCTCAGTCATGTCTTCTTGAGGCTGAACAGGCCCAGCTCCCTCAGCCTTTTCTTGTAAGAGAGATGCTCCAGTCCCTTCATCATCTTTGTTGCCCCCCATGGACCTGCTCCAGGAGCTTCATGTCTCTTGTACTGGGGAGCCCAGAACTGGACACAGACTCTAGGCGAGCCCTCACCCGGACTGAGTGAAAACTATACATAATCTGAGTGAACTCATATACACAAACTTCCCAGTAATCTATAAAGAATTCCTCTCTTTCTTGATGTTTATCAAGATAGATTGACTTGATTATTCTGTATTTGCAACCTAGACTTCAGTTTTCAGTATCGCTAATTAAGAATTTTGAAGTTTAACTCTTGAAAATTTAGAGCAAAGCAGTCACACACATAAATAGGTTTAATTGTTCCATTAGTCCTAGTATCAGCTATTGGGATATCACACCACATAAGTCTAGTTAAAGTTTCAGTCTTCCAGCTAAACATGCACTTAGGCCCACTGAGGTGTCAGGTGTGTCCATTCATCTGAGGATCAAACTTTAGGATCAAACCTGTAAGCAGTGTATCTACTTTAAAAGTGAATGAATTATGTGGGAATGAACACCAGCTTTTGATATGGCTTTTGATCATTCCAATTTGTTTACCATGTATTGCTATGTGAAGTCCTCCTGGTAAGATACCAACATTCCTCTTTCATGATCAGCTTTTCTTTTCTTGAAACGTGGACTTCCCAATAGGAGACTCCAATCTCTTCTGTGTAGAGACTGGGATTACATGGAGAAATGGTAAAGGCTATGAAATGTTCAAAAAGGGAGAAGGAAGTTTGAGTTCCTCTGCAGAGATACAGGCACATTTACATGTTTGTCCATCAAAGGTAAATATAACGCCACAGCTTTGACAAAGGCATGACCCAAGATTTGGATCTTGGTCTGTCTGGTACCAAGGAAAGGGCTAAATCTGACACTTAGACATATGTTGATGCAGCCATGGTCTTCTAAGTCTTCCCTTAATTTGAAGATAACAACAGAAGTAATTGTACTATATTCATACTCAGATGTAGAAAGAGGCTGCAGTTCTATTCACCCTGCTTGAGGTTAACGCATCAATCAAGAAGGAATCATAGAGTAGGGTTTCTTTCAAGATCCAGATGCCAATCCCCAGTCTTGTGCAGTCTTCATAGTTTTTCCTGGTCAGGGGACAGAGCATAGAGCCCCTCCACGGCAGCAATAGACTGAAGGGCACAAAAAACTGTAGAATTGGGAAAAGACCTACTTTTTACAACATCCCAAGGTTATTTGGGAGGATAAGGAGAAATCACTCATATGGAAGAATTGTAAAGGTAAAAAATTTGAATATATCACTGCATTAGGACCAATCTGAAATGGAAAGTACTATGTCCTTTGTGCACTTGTAAAGAAAACAGACAGTGAAAAAACTGTCTATTGGTTTAGGCAGAAGTACCTGCCTGTTTTCAAACATAGAAAGGTTCTAGAATTAAAGGCTTTTTATGGGAATGTTTGTTTAGTTTTGAACAATATACGATCGATGTAGACTATGTTCATTAAAGTTAAATTTCCTTAGCACTGTAGCAAATTTTTGAACTGAGTTTTCTTAACACTTAGTTTCACTTTAGATTCAGTTTGCTCGTCATATGCATCCTAAACTTATTCCAAGAACTTATGCAAATGTTAAGCTTTAAGCACAGAAGTGTTCCTTGGTGCCATACACAAACTGTTCATTTTCTTAACATGGAAAATCCCACATACTCATAGTAGTGCTCAAACATTGTGGGATATAAGTATGAAAATATTCAATTAAGTCTTACCTAGTGTGTGTAAATTTGCCATCTTGGGGACAGAGGTAAATCTTCACCAAGAATGCAATAATTTAATTTTTTGTTGTGAGTTCTAGCCTTCAGAACCAAGAAGAACATCTCAGGTAATCAAGAAATGAACAAAAAGAAAAGAGAGAAAATAAGTTGCAGGGCAGCACCTTTCAAATGAGGGAGACATACAGATTTTAACAAATGCTTCTTTTATATGGATTTGAGATTACAATCTCAGAACAGAGAACTTGGGAAACTAGTGCACAGACTCCATTTCTCCACTTGTCATTGTTATCAGAAAAAAATATTCAGAGTTGCCACAGAATATTCTGAGTTGGCATGGACCAACAGAGATCATCAAGTTGAACTCTTAAGTAACTGGCCCATATAGGAATCAAACCCACAACCTTGGCATAAGTAGCACCACGCTCTAACCAACAGAGCTAATGTTGGTTTCTGTAGACATGGATGACTTATCATCAAGTCTTCTAAAACCATGCTGCTCAAGAATCATATGCAACATTTATGGAAAATGTCTTTCTATAAAGACAAATGGGAAAGGATGGTTCCCACATACCTTATCAGTCCCTGTGGTTCATACTGTCTAACTTAAACAAGGAAAGTCCTTGATCAAGAAAAGAAAAAAATTAACTTCTTTGGATAAATTGAAAATCATTTAGTAGAGGTTAACCCTTCATTATGGCTGACAGAGGGTTTGATACCTCCGGTTTCAAACAAGTTTTGATACATCTATAGCTAACTGGGCCAGGACTTGATCCAGGAATTGATCCATTCTTCATTATGAGAAATATTCCTTATCTTCCATTTACCCATGTTCATCATGAATATATTCATTACTTTACCGTGACTACTGATCTGCTTTCACCCAAGCATTCTGCTTTTTTTGCATTTTGCAGGGTTACTTTTCATTTCCCCTCCACTTCTTTTCCTTTACTTTCTTAGCTGTATCTATGCTTTCTCAGCTTTCTACGTGCTCTATCACCATTTCACTTGTGGATAAGGGCTCATTGTTTTTCACTCAGACACAGAATTGCTTTCCGAAAACAGTTTGGATTTCCAGTCTCTTCCAGTCTACTTCAGCGTTAAAATTTCCCTTACTCACTGTCTTCATGTGGTTTTTCTCCTTTAGAAATGACTTGCTCTCAGGAGAGCGTGTTGTGCCACAGCACCTTTTTCAGCTGCGTCACTACAACATCATAGTCTGGGACCAGTTTTCCATCTTGCGGTTCACCCATTTTATTTCCTCTGCCCGCTCTGAATTCTCAACAAGGAGATTTTTTTTTTCTTCCTTTCTTAACTGTGGGGCTTAAGGGATCACAATATTCCAGTTATTTGTGGCTTGGCTTTCACTCTCTCTTTCGCTCATTTTACAATGTTGCTCTCCCACCAGCTCAAACTTCTAAGGTAGTTAGTTCTCTCAAGCTATAGAGCCAAGGAAAAGAAAAAAAAAGAAAAATATTTTCTTTCTACTACATTCTGTTCTCGCTTAAAGATATTGTAAGCGAAGAGTCACTTTTCCATCTGGCAGTTAGAGAGCTGCCACTATATACTAATCACTTTTGTTATCCATAAGCACAAAAAAAAAAAGAGTGAAAGGTACATGGCCCCTTCTGCCTCAGTCCAGCTTACACATTAAGGCTGCTAATGCATTAAGCTTTACTTAGTGACATTTGTTCTACTCAATGAATTTGGATATTAGTCAACTGCACCAACTGTATAGGACACTCCCCATGGAAGAAGATAGTAGGGAGGTAAATTTAAGCACTGAATTTTTTTTAAATGTGTTAACCTTTATATACCATTGTTATTACATAGGGATTACACCTTTATATTTCAACATTTTTACGAGAACCTGTTTAAAGACGTTCAGCAACTGCTAATGTGGAGGCAATCACTATGTCAGGAAACTCTCCATCTATACTGGATTTGGTATAAACCTTGAGTTCATTATGACAGAATATGTTCCACAATGATAATGAAGATAACACAGATTTCAAGCATGTCTTCTGCTTAAGAGCTAATTCTAAAATGTAGTTATTTCCCTATAATGCTTCCAAAAAGTCTAGTTTTGACTTGACAAAATGAAGACACCTAGGTTCATACAGTTCCTGGAGGTGATACTGTCTAGAACTGATGCAGCCTCGGCTGTTTTGACAGGTTTTCAGTCTGATTAGAAATGTTTATGGGGAAACAGCACTGGGCGAACATCAAGTTTGTGGAAGTTAAAAGCAAACTTTAACTTCTGTAACACAAAGCAGATATGAAACACTTTTAAATCTAATCATAAATAATTAACTGTGGAATTGCTTTTATAGATCCTGAAAGCCTAAATATTGCCAACCTACTATGGCAAATTCCATGAGTTTATCTAGCATTCTGATGTAATTTTACTTTCCTCAACAATTAACACAATCTACTGTGGTAACACAGCCACACTACTTTAGGGTGAAGGATACGCTCTGTTTGTTACTCTTAAATATTAAAAGCTGTGCATTTTATGGTGAATTATAGTCCTGTTTTAACAACACAACTGTTCTCCACATTTATCTGAAGTGTGCAGTTTGGTCAAATGCACGATGAAGACCTTTAGGATGCCACCCTCAAAGTGGACTCTCAATGAGACTTTATCCTTGGAAGCACATGCACTTGTACAGTTAAATTACAGCAATAAACCCCTTTCAACCAGTCACATTTCTCCTTTGGCTTCAATGAAGATTGGATAAATCTTAAAGATAATTAGTTACAGAAACTATAGTATATAACCTTGAATAATAGCAATGAGTGCAGCAGGGATAGCCCTACAGATGCAGCTACTCAACCAGTCAGAAAGACTCTGTTCCTTCACGGGGAGTTAAAACATACACACATCCCATTGATGAATTGTGCGACATTGATGACATTTCTTACAGGAACAAAATGCAGAGGACACAGTGACTGCTACACCACAAGTAAATATGAAAATAGTGATTACCTCATCATCAAAGCTTCTAGTTTTTTGCTTGTAATGCTTGCAGTCTTTAAAGTGCTCTTTAGAGCACTTTACTCCATTTTCTCTCTGCAATATAAAATGATGCCTAGAAAAACCTCAACAATTTTTTCAGTCCAAAGATTATTTCCTGAATTCAGATAAGCTGTAAAGTATAATACATTTAAGAGCAAAAGAAAAGAAGAGAGCTACCCATTATAAATGAATATGCATGAAAGAACAAAGTTTTTCGTGTTACAAATTATTTTCCTCATTTCTAGTCAGTTTGTCAAGGTCAGAAGAAGATACTCTTTCCTACAGGATACAAAACATTTCCAGAGACCTACAAAGTAAACTGCATGCTGTCTTTTCAGAAAATTTTATTGGATGCGAAAAAACTTTCAGAATAAATGATTTCTGTTATGGCACTGATGTTTTTAAAAAGCAGGACAAATCTGGCATTTTATGTTACTATTTCGTTTTCCTCATACTTTCAATGCATGCTGGTACAGGGGAAAAAATTCCTTTCCTTCCAGTACCCACAATCTTTTATACCTTTGAAATGTACTTCTTCCATTTCTTAAGAAATGGCAGTTTGGTATCGGCAGTTATAAAGGAAAGAGTATTTCATGGGATTTAAACTTTCCTAACAATCTGTCAGAATTTAGAACTGAAATAGATAATGGGAAGGCCTTAATCATCATCCAGCAAGCTTTCCCACTGCAATGTAGTTCCACATGCTCTCACTGTACTCCCCTTCCTTAAGTAGCATCACTGGCTTATGCCAGACTGAAATTCTATGAATTTATAGTACCTGTTTTCTCTGCTGAGAAATATTTTTGGACTTGGTACTGATTAAACCACAGCTGTGAATTTTACTTGCTCTAAAAAGGCCCTGTATGTGTGACAGCAGAGCAGCACTGGAGCAGGCAACCAAAGAAGTTGTGGAATCTCCATCCCTGCAGGTTTTTTAGACTTGGCCAGACAAAGCTGACCTAATGTTAACAATAGTCTTCCTTGGAGCACAAAGTTCAACTTGAAACATTGAGAGGTCCAAACACTTTTCCATGGCCTGTGGTCTGAGGTACTGAAACAAAGCTGGAAAGTACTCAGTTAAATAGGTCTCTCTCACTGCCTGTGTAGGCAGTCTTGGTGTTTATCTCCCAAATCTGCTCTATCCTTTCAATGCAGGTTTTCAAAGTATCTATCCATAGATAGCAAAAGGGAAAGTCCTTTATGAAGGTAACCACGCAAAACTGAGATTATTTCAAATTACATAGCCTTGTCCTCATACTTGGAGAGCTGGAGGGCAGAAAACCGGTATCCTACTTGGCCTCGTTCTAGATAACCTGTTTTTAACTGTTTCCCAAATACCTGGTTATTAGATAGCTTCCTCCTTGTGGAATCCCTTTCCTAAAAGTGGGCTTTAGGAAAAAGGACACTCCACACATAGCATTGCAAGAGGCTTTGCAGAATATGATTTTAGTGGGGAAATGATGACTCCACTCCATAGGGAACACTTGGTACATGGATATTCAGGATGCAGTCTAACTTCATAAGCACCTCAGACTGCGTGCTGGGGAGCAAGAGGAATACATGAAGAAAACAAAAAGAATAGCTCACTGATAGAACAGGATGCATAAAGGCAGACCTGCTTTAAAATATTAATGATACTTACAGAATATGCCACTGTTGCAGATCTGTTTTCATGTTGTAATTGAGGAAGTATTAGATTATTTCTAATGTAAAATGAAAGTGATGATTACGGTCACGAGACAAGAAAGCAAGGGTTATTGAGGTGTTCTGAGTGCCCAGGTCATTTCCTGAAGGAGTCTCTTTTCCAGGCTATATGGAGTCCTGTTCAAGTATCTAGAAACTATGGTAACTAATTGCTTGGCCTAAGCACAAGGTTTGCCCAGGTGGCAAGGCTATAATGCATTCCAAATAAGGCTAAAGGAATGAAGTTCATTAACAATTATGAGCTTCCAAGCCTCATCTTAGCCTTAGAGCCCCAAGGCTCCAGCTAACAGTGCGGAGCTCAGGGCTTAGATTTTCATCTAGATTGTTTTTATAACATAGGAATAACTCAGAGCATCTGAACAGTCCCAGTTAGGTCCATGAAAGCAGGCACTTAGACATCTGCTTGAACTGACTCACGCAAGAGCTAACAACAGAAACTCTGAGTAAGTATTGAAATAAGACCCTTCCTTTAACAGTATTCTCTGGCAGTTTTCAAAATATCACTACACCACGCCTTTTAAAAGGTTTGTTGAATAAATATCTGACAAAATTTATTCTAAACGTTCTCTGTTCATGCCATTTTTTTTCACAGTATGCTAAACAAGTTTAATGACACTCCATTTGTTTAAAACAATGTGTTTATCTATGCATTTGCTTAACAAATATTAAACTACACTCAGCCACTCTGTGGCTGCATAGGTCATGAACAGAAATTTGCTCCAAATTTTAAGCCTCCAGATGCACTTGTTCTTCTATCGTAATAAACTAGTATCTGAATATAACTACTGTACAATTTGTTGATGTCATGAGCATGAAATTTCCAAAGTATATATTGCAAAGCCCTGTCAGAAAGGTTTAGAACAGTTCTTCACAAACACTAGAATAATATTCTTTATTAATATTTCAGAACAGTGATTTTCTTATCAATATAAACTGTTGGGAAAAAAGAGTTGCCGTATTATTTTTTAGTTTCTCTAAGTTTAGAATGCTTATGTAACCTTTTAAAGAATAAATCATACAAACCAGTTGATTAAGACAATACCAAATCCCAGCTGCTCCAAGGTAGTAACTATCATTACTCTCATCTTTAACTAAATGGATTTACACTGTTATACACATAAGCTGCTAAGCAGCAAAACACACACTGAAATTTGTGGTAAAATCAGCTATAAAGGGATACTGTATGTGAGAAACATATTTTGATTACAGAAGAAACAGTATTCGGAATGTCAGGAAAAGAAAAAAAAAAAAGAAGGAAAAACCACACAAACCAAAAACCCACAAAAACCCACCACCACCAACAGAAAACACAGAACTAGCTGTTACTTCCATGAAAAGAAAAAAACAAACGGGCAAACAAAAAACAACAGCAACAATAACAACACCAAAACCCAAATGCAAACCCAACAGGTCCTGATTAGGTAACTAGGCCAGGTTAGATGGAGCTCTGAACAACCTGGTCTAGTGGAACTAGATGATCTTTAAGGTCCCTTCCAATCCAAACCATTCTGTGATTCTATGATTTTAACAGTTCTTACTATTATTTTCCTGGTACTTCTAAGAACTGTAGTAAAAACAGTCCGTCTGTTAACTTACCTTCCATAGATTAATAACCAAGTGTGTCTAATAAGGCTGAACTCTAATCACAGTTAAGTGTCATTAGAGCTGTTAGTGCAGAATACTCTTGTGTATTTGTTGGTGAACCAGCAAATACATAATAAGTTGATTTCACATGCAGATGGACAAAGTGTTCCCTTAGCCAGTCTGGTCTCTGCAGTAACACTACCCAGGAACTGGATATTCTAAAACATTAATTTAAGAGCACCCACAATTACATTATTACACAATTACCATAAAAAAATCTGGCCAAAATTACTAACAGAAAATGTTTTTAAAAGTCAGAAAAAACTATTTTTAAGACTCCACACCTTTTCTTACACACTTAAATACAATTTGGCACTCTTAATGGAAACACTTTCTTCTGACCTCCTTCCCACCCAAGAAGCAGTGTTCACACCACTGCAGGATTTTTACTGTCAGGTTATTACCTCTGAAAACTCTGGTGGCAGAACCCAGGATAGGCATGAATTTATGCTGCAGGAAGTATCTCAATTGATGGAGCTGTTAACAGTTATATTTTAACTCTGGCCTGTTCTCAAAACTTCAAAGAAAAACTCATACGGCTCTTTTTGACTTTTCAAAGATTTTATATAAAACACATTTCATAAAGACATTTCCTCTGTTAAAGTCAGAGGGAGGTCTTCTGCTGACTTCACTGGAACAGCACCAAATCGCATTCTTAAAAACGAGACTAGGTATTAGCCAAAATTATTTAAAAAAAGAAAATTAACTGGCTTGTCTAATTCATCATCAGTCCTTTATTTAGGAGATCTGATTTTATGATCCTGTTTGTCCAGAATTCATCCCAAAATAGAAACAGTGGTATTATAAACCTCTGAGACAATATATGCCTAAGCAAAGAGCTCCTGTATTGATCAGCTGTGGGAATCAATGTGTGTAGGTTGCAAAATTTCACAGCAGGCAGCCTAGCCTGTGTGTTTCCTAATGGAATACTGGAAATCTCTCCTGCTTAATTCAGGAATCCACATCCTATTATATTGGCCTTAGTAATGAAGACTCAGTATAAGCTGTACTCTAGCAATGCATGTTTGCAGAATCAGAACAAAGTCTGCATATGTATTCAGCTTTCCACTTGTTTAACAAGTGGGTTTAGCCTGAATGATGAGTCCTTCCCATACACTGTAAAATAAATGTCACGGTAAGACAGAGGAGTATTCCTACTTGTCAGGAAAAAAAACCAGTTCTTCTATATAAGCAGTCTGTTGTGAAAAAAAATAAAATTAATTTCTACTCACAGGAAATTAGAGTATATAAATTGATTGATTCATTGTATTAAAAAAAAAAAGAAATTAGAATACTTTTCTATGTTTATCTCTATGGTCAGCTAATACTATGATATTTATCTTAGAGCCCCCATAACCCTAATTAGCACACTATAAGCACAGAAATTGCATTTCCTTCTAAAAATAAGTACAGCCTAATTTTAAATGAGACAGAAGCAATTAATATTTTAAAAATTCAGAGAAATTATGGTGAGTGAAAAAACAGTAAGTGCACACTATTGTACCATGAAATACTAGGAGGTTAAAAATGTGAAAGATTGATGATTCCAAATCAATATTTCTTTTTTGCTTTATCCAGAAAGCTGTTATTGACGAGGGCTGTTCAAACCAATTATTCTCGTTGCTGGGCTCAAGGGGAACTTCACACTACTGTAAAAATTTTTAAATTTTAAAACTTAAATTTTTTTAAATTTTAAAATTTTACTCTTTCCTGGGATAGACTCACTCTACTTTATCAGATTTCACTCAATTCAGACCTCAGTTTGCTTTTAATGTGGAAGACAACTATCTGATTCTGATAAAAAGAATAAACATCTGTGAGTATGAGGCCTCCTACACACTCCAGTGCAGGCAGATAATGGTACTATGTAGGTGTATGAGTTTTATACCTCATTATTTGTCTTTTATATTTTATTAGTTAGACATGTTTATCTCACATTTTTGGCACATGATCAAAATACTTATATTTCCTTGAATTAAATGTAGAGGAAATCAGGTGTGCTTACACAGCTAAACCGTATACTCGGCTTGACTCACTTTAACAACATCAGCTCACTGGTTCTCCTTGTTTCAGTACAGCCAGAACCAGACAGGAATGACACTGGTAAGATAAAACCTAACTACAGAATCCAAACAGATGCTCATTATGTACGTATTTAAATATAAGTGATGCCTACTTACAGAATGAGGAGTTAAATTCCTCAATAGGCTTATTGTCATTTGCCATGCAGAAGAAAATCACCGTAGAGCTTACGAAGAGCTAATGAATCTATCAGAAGGCTATCAACATTCCAGGAGAAAGACCATGAAGCATGTGACAGCAAGCTACAGTCATTTTTCTTCCATTCCTTTAAAATCAATTTTATAGAAGCATTATTACTGAATATTCAGCTTAAACTAGTCATATGTCTAGCTTACATCTCACGGACAAGGAAGAGATATGAACCTGACAGTTTCAGTTACCTGGATTTATTGGTCACCATGTCATGACCAGTAGTTTAACATCACAATGGATGCCAGCACAGATATCAATGAGCAGACTGGGAAATTTTTTCCCTAAGGAAGAAGGATTAATCTTTCTGACTGAGAACAAACTTTTTTCTTTCGCTCATCCTCAGTCCCAGACCTTGTCATTCCACTACTGAGCAGATGGCCTCATTTGTTCAAGAGAAAAATTCTGCCTCACGTTTCCAAATTAGTCTTACAAATATGGACATCTGGTGTAATAAGGATAAAATAAAAGAAAAAGCATCCAATCTGACTGATGACACATGAGTATAATAGTGCAGTAGAAAAGGAATAGGCCCAAGGGTTGAATTGATGTTGTGTGAGTTATACTCATCATAAACCTAAAAAAGCAAGTATATTTACATTTGGCATCATCATGGAACACGTTATGGCAAAAGGCATGGAGCTGAAACAGTAATTGCTCAAACAAACATTTTTGGAATGGACTTTTTTTATTATTGAGTACTTTTGTAACAATGTGGATTTTGTATTTGAGTTTGCTCTTGTGCCTTACATCTCAAATTCATAGCATCGTTTTTCTAAGCATTGGGATAGATCCTAAGTAAGATCTATCTTGGAATACATTGGTTAAAAAACACTAACAGCTGAATGGATTTTGCCAAAACAGAAGGAAGTAGCTGTTACACATGACATCATAAACCCTCTTCCATATATTCACAGACTTGAAAGGATGATCTTTCCCAGGAGAGGCAGTGAAACAGATAGCAATTAAGGTTCAAAAGCACAAGCTGAGCCAGGGCTTAAAAGCAAAGATAGCTGAGAGGTAAAAAAAGTGTGTTAATACAGACAAAGCAGTGCTGTGCAGGAAGAGCTGAAATACCTCCACATAAGCCAGTTCCAGTGCTGAAAGCAGTTTAACAGTGCTGGCACAGTGCTGTTCAGGGCAATGGTCTAATTCATACTGAGCTGGTAATCTTGGGCATTGCTACACTAATGACATCCTAGCTAACATCCTTAGATTTAGCTTAAACTACCTGTGCTCCGCACTGTCTTGTGCCATAATTCCAGAGGGCTCTTAGTACACAGGGTTGAGTTCTGAGACCACAGTCTGACAAGGCCAGGTGATGAGAGAGAGTTATAGTAAAGAAAAAAAGAGGGAGACCAGTAAACTCCACAAGTGAGAGCCACCTCCTGAAAACTAAGTTTTGAGTATCTTGGGACACTTCTTCAGCCACTGGAAGCCAGCACAGAACCACCAAAATCTCAAAGCTATGAAAAATGCCTGTCGCTGGGACATGGTCACAAAATTAAATCCAGTGCTGAGGAGTTACATGTGAATGTGTTTACCTGTCCATTACACGCTGGGCTTTCCTTTCCTAATTACAATAATCATCTGTGTGCCTGCCAAGCTGTATTGTATAAGTATGTTCCTTAGGCACTAAAGTCTCTCTCACAAAACATTGTCCTAAGGGTGAGAAATAAATATAGACAGCCAAAATTCACAGATGTTCAGACTGGTGAAAAGTGGGAGAATTTTATCTTTGAAAAGACATCTATGCATATTTAGTAGGAGCTGATAGGTGATAAAAATCAATTATACAGTTAACAAGACTAGCAGGATATGCTTAGAAATAGGAGGGAGACTTACGCAAAGAAAACCAAGGATGATAAAGCTGCCATGTAAAATAATTTACTGATTCTTGGACAGCTGCATCACCTGACTATGCAAGAAGCAAAACAGATGGTAAATGTTAATACAGATAGGCGTATAAACGGCGCATCATAATGAACAAATATGTACTGTGCAGCATGTGCAAAGGACATCTAGCCTGTGTTGTCTATGCTATTATAGAAATACTCTGGATGTAATAAAGTTCTTAGCCTTTTCATATCCAAGTGGTGTGAGCAGGGATATATGCATGTCAGTCTCAGCTGAAATTAAGGAAATTAGAATCTACCAAGTCAAGTTTATGCATATTCCACAAGCCCATGAAACAGAGGGTAGAACCATAGTACAGACTTCCCAAAAATATCTACATAGAAAAAAAAAAGAAAAAAAGAAGCTAAATTTGCTCATACTGTTCTAATGGAAACCCTCTAAGGGTACTATCAAAAAAACTTCAAGTATTTAAACTGCATTTAAAAAACTGATTACAGCATGGAAATAGATAGAACACTAACTGGGGTAAGAAACTGCAATGTGCTGGCTGATCATTTGAGGTTTATATGGTTTTCCAGACATAAATTGTGTTGCATCCTCAGCTCCCCACTACCACAGTTATGTGGTTATCACCATCAGAACTACTTAATTCAGGTTGGGCATGTTGGTGTGAATTGCTGTCATACCTAAGACTTCAATACAGATACTTCCTCCTCCGCCTCCCCACAAGAAAGCCTGAAAAACAATTGGTGAAACTTTAGAGCCCAGGCTAATTAACCTCTGGCAATCCTAAAATCCTTGTCAATATCTGAATGGCAGTGAGATATTAATTCTGTAAGTAAACATTTAAGAAAAATTTTGTACAAGTCATCAGAAGAAGCTTTCACACAGGTTGAACATCTAATAAAACACTGGCATGGTACAGACAGAATCTGAAAGAAAAGAACAAAACAATACATCAGTAAATTGAAGGTGGGACATCCAATCTTATGAGTCATTTGGGAAAAGTAACGAGCAATGCAATAGCAAAATCTGCAGATGACACAACAGTGTTGTAGATAAGATTAAATGCTGCGAGACTATCAGAGGATCTTTGGAAAGCTAGGCAAATGGACAGCAACAAACAAAAGCGCCATTCAAAGCAATCTGAATATTTTTTACTTCTCAATTAACTGGCAGTCACTGATGATCATTTAATTACAAATGCTGTTGAGTGTGTAATAGAGTCCCCAAAAGCAAACAATCAGCAAGAATGTTCAAAAAAAAGACATAAAATCCTTGCAGAAAGCAGCACTTCGCTTGCACCTGCAAGAAAATGTTCAGTTCTATTTACCCTGTTTTAAAAAACAAAAATAGCTGTAGGAGAAACAGAGAAAGTTCAGCAAATCTTCATTTAGTTTCATCCTTACTCTGTGGGCCAACTGACAGCTTTGGCTGGGTGATGGCCAGTCTTCATCTGCAGAACTCAGAAGACCTTTAGATAGCTAAATAATGCACACCATGGCCCATCATTCAGGATCACAGCGGTGTTCTTTCTTTGCTTCATTCATTTACTCTTTTCCTTTGGGCTCCACTCCTCTTGACACCACTCTACAAACTCTGCCTCTTTGCTGTGCCTCTTCACTTTTTTGTCAAAACACAATGCACTGCACAGACAGCAGAGTATTCATACCTGCAGAGTGTCCACCTGAACTGTAGGACTGCTGTAACCTGTTTGATTCACATACAGTGAATTTACAAGGGCTCCTCAAATTCTCACTTTTATTTAAAATCAAAAGCCTAAATCACATTACACGCTAATCCTCTTCTTTCCAATCTGTACAAGATAAAAACAGCTTTCTCCAGCACAATTTGCCAACTTCTCTTCAAAGGCAAACTTAATTACATGGGATCTGTAAAGTAATCATTGTATTTTTCACGTATTTCCTGTAGTACTATATAGAAATATAGCAAGTGTGTCAAAATTGTAGTCTAGTCATTTCTGGAAAAGTTTAAAAAAGTTTAAGCAAATAATTTACACCAGTGAAGGCCTAGGCCCAAGATTTTGCTTCTCTACCCTCATTGAATCCTAAAGAAGACAAAGAATCGTCCCACCAAGAAAATAAAAACAGCTTCTTATTTTTCTCTCTTCCTTAAAAGCTGTTAAAAAACCCAATATAGTTAGCAAAGGTGTCTCACAGACTTTTGTGTAGAATGACAGTGCGGTAATATTCCTACAATGAAAATATCACCCGAGATGTTCAACAAAATCATAATATTAAAGGCCAAAAAAAATAAACAAAGCCAAACTTGTTGAGGTTATTCAACCTCTCCTAGCAAACACACTGATAGCAAAGTCTTAGGACACAAACTGAGTTTCAAAGATATCAGTTGATGACAGGTATCTGGGAACACCAAAACGGGAAGTATCAGTGAAACAAACAGCAGATTTGGGGCTTTCCTTCTCTTGGACACTCTCAATGGTTTTGCTCTCTGATGCTTGAAACTGCCTTCCTGTGACAAGCTTTATGTGACTATATTTTTAGTTCTGTCCAGTCTGTGGAACTGCATTTCACAGCAGTTGTGTATGATCTGGAAATGACACAGCATGAAACAATAATAACTAGAAACCTAGAGCTCATGATCTCTGAAAAAAATATTGAAAAATACTATTCTAAGGAAGAAAAGAGTGACAGTAAAATTTAAAAGCAAACTACAGATGGTCTAATAATGAAAAAAAGGAGGAAATAATCTGTCCTCTGTGTCTTGGATGGACATGCAAAGAAGCTACTATTTTAAGTTTCTGAAACAGTGATTAGGCAAGTAACAGGAAAGTCTGCAAATGTTCAGGATACCTTTATAAGTGTAAGGACAGGTTAAGATTTGAGAAAAATGGCTTGAGAGGCATTATCAGAGACCTTAATAAATAGGTTAAACAATGTGAATGACGCATCATGAACCACGCTTTGCCCTGTCTCCTATGACTGCCACTTACTCTGCTACTTAACTAAGAGAACTCAAGACCTTTTTTCTTTTCATCATTGAAAAATATGACAGACGGGAATATATTAGAGAAATTATGCATAAACAGCCTGAGGAGCCAGGAGTTTACATGTTACAAACCAACACACACAAAACGCATAACCTGCTTGGTACCTTAATAAAACATTTAAAAAAATCAGATTTCAACAAAGCCCCTTTCAAAATGTCAGTGGAGGTACAGTATATTAAACATGTGAGCTGTGAAATACTGTTATAATCAGAACTGGCTAAGTCATAAAAATAAAGGAGCAGTAATAAATGGTCAGGTTTCTTTACTGAAAAAGTAAGTTGATCAGTATAAGATCCAGCTGTTTGTTTCTTTCCAAGTATAACTGAAACAAAATTGGAACAAAGGCTGAGTAGTAAGCAAGGAAAGCTGCAGGTGCTTCAAAGTTATTTAGGGTCAAGTCCAGACAGGACTGTGAGAAGTTTACAAGAGAAACCAAAGTAATCACCAAAATGGCAAATGAAACTCGATGTTAGTACATACAAAATAACCCACATTGGACAGAAGAAAAAAGGAAGAGCATACTTTCATCATCCTAAATTAACTGTGTGAACTTTTGAAAATAGTCTGGTATCACTGTAGAAAACTCATTAAAGGTCTCAGCTCAATGCTGAGTTGTGGTAAAAAAAGCAGACGATGTTTTGAAGGATAAGACTTAGGAAGGTGAATAATGCAGAAAGTATTGTAATGCCATGATATAAATCAGTGGTGGAGTCTCATCTGGAATGCTGTATGGGCTCCTGATTACCCAGTCTCAAAAAGGATACTGCAGAACTAGGCAAGGTTCAGAGAAAAGCAATGCAAATGACCAAAGCACTGGAAACCTCATATACAATAATCAGAAAGGACAAAAAATAATTACTCAGCTTCTGAAAGGAGCAGGCCATCAGTAACAATCACACACAATGATAAAATATGGAGAAAGCAAATGCAGGTTTTCCTTATCCTTGACTCATGACACAAGAACAATGCTATTAATTGACATGAAAACTTTACAGATTTAAAGGCAAATAGGAGATACTTCACATCTAGCACATAAGTAATCTGTATAAAGTATAAATGTGAGTAATACCAAGTGCTTACATTCAATACTATTTTTTCTATATGTTAGGAAGCAATTAAAAAAAAAGAAAAGAACTACACAATGCTAACAAAATTTGGATGGAACAGTAAACCAATTAGGGATAAGGAGTAAGCCAAACCTAGGAGGCAGATTACCCTGTGTTTTACAAGCAATTACTTGTACTTCCTCAGCTAACTGGGAATGGACAGAGTTGACTACAGCTTGCTGAACTAAACCAACAACAACACAGGTCTTACTCTTGTCCCTTCCCTACATCTGTGAGAGACAAAGGAGTGATGGGCATTGTACAACAGCGATGGAGACAACTAAGAAGCTGAGCATCCAAACACTGGAAAGAAACAGTGAAAAGCAGTTTAGGAGAGGCTGTCAAAAATCATCATCAAAGTTGAACTTGAGAATGACAGGAATGAATGCTAAGCTAAATGAAGGTACAAGGATGCTCTGAACACAGCTATAAAATCTAAATAGAAGTGGCTTTACTAAGGCAAAATGTGAATACACAACTGGCAGAGGTCAAGCTTAGGTAAGGAAGATCATTCTAGAACTCTCATAGCATTAACTAACCTACTTAAAGGTGAAAACATAATAAATTATTCTTTCTTTAAAATGGAGCGTATCTGCATGAAAGCAAAGCTGTGCTGGCACAGGCCTCAGAAAAGGCACACTTACAAATTTTAAAGCTGAGTTAACACGCTATAAACAGATGGGAAAACAGGAACTCAGTCCAGAAAGTGACTCAAGGAGTGACTGTAGTTTGAGGCTCCACAAAGGCACTTAGGAAAGTGACTTACATTTCAAAGTGTGTGCCTGAGTGGCTAATAATTTTAGGCACAGCTTTCAGAGACACTAACAGGAGTTACACTTTCAGGACACACTGATATTCAAAATAAATTGCAAATTGCATATGCAGCTTTGCAAATTTCCTCTTTATAGAACTAAGATTTTTTTGCCAGATATATGTATATTTCTTTATTTGTTTATATATGCATATATACATATATATTTAGATAGGCAAAGTAAATGTGGCCAGGACCATTTTTGGACACAAAGGTCACCTGGCAATGAACTGATCAAGTCTCTACTACTGAAGTGTCTGCAAAGCAGAGATGGCACAACGTAGAACTGGATGTCAGACAGTGCCCACTCCTGAATGCTGCCCAGGAAGTGCTTTGGAGAGGGGCAGCTGGCCTGGGCCAAAGCACAGCAGTGGCTGTTCTGGTGATGCAGCAGCAGGGAAGGCCCAGTCCTATAGCCAGGCTGATGCCCTAGTACTGCTTTCTGGCACAAAGAAGCTCCCGGACCCCTGTTCCAGGAATACCAGTATCTGAGCTCTGTTATTTTTAAATTTGTGTGATATTTTTTTCTTTATGACTGGGGAAACATCAAATAAATTACAATTACTTATTGTTATTTTCATTACTGTCATTATATAAGTCCCAAGTAGACAGATAGTTTTATCTCTTGCAGAAAGATATTCCCTCTAATACAATTAGTTTGCACAAAATAAAATGCATGTGATATTCAGGTAATGTCAGAGCTGGCATATGGCAACAACATAAAAGCCATATATGGCCAAGGAGTCAGACTGCTGCCTTCTACTGCGCAAGGACTTATGACAACATCATACTGCAGGGTTTGCATGACTAAAATTAGGCAAAACATATTCTCTATGAAAGAAGGGCAAGGCAGTCTATAAGCAGTAGCCAGAGGCAGCTTCAGACGTGTCAATTCAGCTGTGTAAAGAATGTGCCAGTCTCACTGTTGGAATACTTTCCACACTTAATATACAGAACGAGTCATTAAAAATGAGGGGGAGTAACATGAAAGGGTGAGGCAGATGGCACACAGTGTGCTACCACAGCATACCATATATTCAAGATAATAGCGTGCAGCAGAAAATCCATTTACACTTTCACTGCTGACAAGTACAGTTGCTGCCAATTAACTCTCCACCTCAATTTCTGTTTCAAGATAAATTCCTGACCCTAATGAATCAACAGCAAACTTGCCAGAAAAGTCAGTAGGAACGATTTTAATTGTTCAGGATTCTGCAAGTGTTTATATCCCTCTCATTCAAACACATATACTTCTTACATATTTTAATACATATGACTTATTTTACCGCTCTATGCTGCTTTCCTCAGCTTTTTGTATTATTTGCTGTAGCAAAGGCTGAAAAATATTAAACTGCCCAGACTACTATCATATTCAAAGAGTTGGGTAGCTATTTAAGTGGCAGAGCTCCTGTCGAGGAGAACATCTCATTTCTAGTTTCAATCCTCTTTTGAGCTTTGTATGTCCTGTGAAGTGGACATGGTGAGGCACAAGCAACGCCAGCCATCTCAGATCCTGGAGTTCTGTGTGGCATGAGTGCAACATTTATACCACAGGTGAAAGATTTGCTCCGTGCGATGGCAACCACATTCTGATGGTTCAGGGCCTGATCCTGCTCCACAAACATCAATGCAAACATCAGTGTAAACCGTGGACTTTAGTTTTAATGAGATTCCACCCTGCATTACAAGTCACATTTCAGTGCCTTCTTGAAAAGAAAATAGCAAGTATTGTTAAGTCATATGACATTGGTAGTCTAAAGGACTTAAAGAGATCAGTTCCATAACTCTATGAGAATTATAATATCACATACCAGAGGGACTGTTCAGCTTGCTCTTCTGTACAGAGATTGCGTGGATTCATGTTGGTGAATGATTAATATTGATAGACAGGAGCTACACACGCCATTTAAAGTATTCCAATGCCACATTAGGTCACTTTAATCCATTACACAAGAAAGCAGGTCTGAGCTCACCTAGGAAAAAAGGAAGAAAGATCATGCAGAAACATGTTTCAGTTTTGAGGCTGTTGGAGTGAATGTTATGTTGTGCACGTAAAGGCTCTGCGTAAACGTACAGCTCCTGAATGGACTCTGACGAAATTGCCAATGCACACACACAGAACTCCTGACGTGGACAGGTGAGCAGAACACCAAGCTGCACCGAATAAATTTTATCTTCACTTTAACATAACCCTCAGTGTGGGGCAGTTTAATTTGGCCAGAAATTAATGTTGACATATTCCCTCTGAACAAACCCCAACCTATCTGCAAGGCCCATCTGTACAACCCTTCCAGAGACTCAACAGTCCCACTGACGACAATAGTACTGTCCACCAACTGCAGTATGGTTCTCTATAGGGAATGCTATGACTCAGTTTGGTCTGCACATTTTATTACATTTAACCATAAATCTTACTCATGGAAATACAATTGCATGAGATTTAATTTCATAAACAGAAAATCTAAGTGCTTATTTTATTGCAGTTAGTATCTAAAAGGCCACAGGAAATCTACCCACTCCAAGATGACTACACATCTTCATATTGCAAGAGGGATTTTTAATTCATTTCCTGTGTAAGATTCTGCTATCTAATTGCTGATATTCAAAAGCAGTTTCCCTTCTATATGAAAAACCCGTGGCTTTTTAACAGTTTATATGTCTTAGGTAAAATTCTTTAAGTAGCAGGGAATTTTCTTCTTATAGCACAATATAGATTTGTACAAACATAAAAAATTTCTAATCCACCTTTCTGCCAGTCATTCATTAAAAAACAAAACCAAAGAACCTCCTGATGTCTGTTCTTTCCAAATTCTAAGAATAAAAAAAAAAATCCTTATTTTACAAATTAATTAGTCTAGTGCCTTTATACATTATTTTCTATTCCCACAATCACAACTCCCTCAGTGCTTGACCAAACTCAACTACATATGCCAGGAGATTGATGCAAAGACTTTGTGCTGAGGGTGAGGGGACCAGAGGGAAGATCCAAGGCTCTAGCACACTTGTTAAAATGTAGAATTATAGAATTTGTATGATTTAATGCTCCAGGGTATAAATGAAGGTGGGAAAGGGATGGAGGGCAAATTTAGATGTATTTCTAGAGTTTTGACCTAGTAGAACCATATGTGTTAACTTCAAGTGCCTTCAAGGATGCAAACACCAGCTGTGTTTGTTGAATCAAATGTAGACATCATTTGTTTTGTTCACAAGAAACATTTGCTATAAAAGGAAAATGGAACAAACAGCAAACTTGAGTCAAGTGTCAAGTTTGTATACGTGATGCTTCTACAGGCTTTATTTATCCATTTTTTTCAATTGTAGTTCTCCAAAATGAAACACCAATGAAACAATGCTAACAAAAAGCAGTTTTCCAAATAAGAGGGACCATCAAAATACATTCATATTACCTAAGTTAAACTAACTCCTTCTTTATTCCATTCATCCAACTCCCTTAGTATGGGAACATTCCTCTGCAGTGCAAGCCATTAAAAGAGAAAAAATTAAAGCAACACAGCTGTCAAGTGAAACAATTATCAAATAATACCACTCTGTTCCAAAATATCATATTAATAATGAAAAAAAAATTAAAATCAATGATTTGTACACTTTTGTACCTCTGAGATTGCTAGCAATGTAAGAAGCAACAAATGGCCATCAAAGGCAATCAAGGAAATGATTCATAGAGTTTAAGCTAGAGGTGAATGTCAATGGTTTATATCTAAAGCAACAACAAAAATAGTTTCTTCTATGCAGTATTTTCCATATTTATCATGTGTTAGAATGGTTTATAAACAAGAGAAGTACAAATCAAGACTGTGGCCATACAACTTAAAGAGGATGTAATATATCTCTGGAATGTTCAGGTCCAGAGCCAGACTAAACTGTTATCTTTATATACCACTTATGCTGTTGTGCTGGTCCTTAGTAAAATTCATCCTAAAGAAGAATTTTAAGACAATTTTGTTAAAAGCAGGAATTCTCTTTCAAGAGGCTGCTGATGTCCAACTGAGGGAGGGACATCTTAGTCCCACTGCAGTTAACAGCTGTAGCTGCTGCTGACTTCAGTAAAACCAGGTTTTCAAACAATTTTTGTAAAGGTACTTCTACCTGTCATCAGAAACAGGAAGATAACATAGACAATGGCTGCTAACACATCACAGATAACCAAGAAGATAGAAATTTCAAAAGCTAAGATTTTGAAAATGTAATTGTAGCTTCATAGACATACAGCCAGAAAACATCCCCTTAAATGTATGTATTTTTGCATCTTGAGATGAAAATGTTAGTCGCTAGAACAATTATCTTACTCTATAATGACCACACATACAAATGAAAGGCAAAAAGAGTAATATGCTTTGGGATCTAATGAATTCACCTTCTTAAAAGGCATAGAATAAAGCAGACAGATTTTTCTGGTATCAAAGAAAGAACCAAGAAAATTCCGTCTTTCTTCCACAGAACAGTCCCACGCATTTGAGCTCCTTTGGAATCAATGCCCCTTCACATGCATAAGGTAATTCAGTCTAAGTGGCAGTGGCAAATTGGTCTAAAGAATTTACACCAGCTCATATTGAGCAAGATGAACCAGAATTCAGCTCTTGTAGGTAGGTTGCCAAATAATTGATTTTTTGCAGGGCAAGTGTAAGTTTGCAAACAGTTTGGACAAAAAAAGTTTGAATCAGCATTATCACATGCAGGACAGACATTAAGAATGTTCTCTTTTGATATTGAGATAATGTTTTGTTGAATTGTGTTTAACAACAGAAGACACTGGAAACAAATATTAAGAACAAATCATCCCTTTGTGCTTTGACACAGTTCTCACAGTATTGTATCACTACAATTATTTTAACCTCATAGCACATTTTCCATTATTTCATTTTATTAGTCAATGAAGTCTCTTTGTTCTTTAATACCATGAAAATTGGAAGCTCCCTAGTAGCTGTCTTCAGGTCAAAAGCATGCTTCTTTAAGCCTCTTTTTTCCTTTATTTTGTTTCTCTAGAATGAGCAATTCAAAATAAGAGCCAAAGCACACACAGAAAGTTTACCTCCATGGTAAAAAAACATCCGGCCAGAAGACATGTCCATACAAAAAAATTCCCCGGTCTTTTCCTATTCTGTTCCTTGGAACAGGCTTGAAAGCTAAAGCTGAAGCTCAATTCCAGGCATTGATTAATGAGTAATATCTTTATAATGTTTACAGTATAAAAAACAATGGGGTTTATTGTAAGAGAATAACATATAATGCTGTTTTATTCATAGTGACTGAGGCATTGTCATCTTCCTACAAAAATTAGAACTTTTTTTTCCATTGAAAAAAGGATTAAAGTTCATAAAGTACTCTTGGAAAAACACACTACAGTAAAAAACCCCACAACTTTTCCTTCTATTTTCTTCACATCTATTGCAACTTCTGAAAGTTGCTAGGGAAAACTTAAAATAAGAAATGCCCACCTGGGAAATTAAACCAAATTCAGTGGGTAAACAACAATAAAAAATGCAAAGGGACTAAAGAAAAAACTGGAGACAGATTCCTGAACTATTTCACCATTAAACCCAAATATTGAAAGCACCGGATTCAATATTAATACTTTAAAGACATATACTATGGGCTCACTATGAATTTTGACAGACATTTTCTAGCTGTTTATTTCATGGTGTTATTCACATGGGCAGCATTTTCCAGAATCAAACCCATTCTTCACAGTTCCACTGGACGGAAATCTAAATTATAATAATTTATTTTTTTTACAACACAATTTTTTTAAAAGATAAATCAAATTACATAATATAAACAATGAAATTAATTTAATAGATTTCCATAAATATAGCGCTTTTAGTTGATCCAATTTAGTGTATTGTTGCAACTAAGTGAAATCAGGAGGATTAATTCACAGAACACAGTTGTGAGCAATAAGTGATACTCATCAGTAGACAGGGCAGTAAAAGCAGATTCTTACTTCACTCACACAGTAACAGCAAGTTTAGAAAATGTCATGAAAATTGATTTTCAAATTAATGCTGTTTTCTTAAAGGTATCTGCCCATATCCTACCACAAGTCTGCTGTTACACAATACCATATATACGGAAACATAGATTTTGGGAGCAGGATTGATCCCACTTGATGTTACCATTTAAGATGAAGAATATTGTTTCAGTAAGTTAAGAAGATTCTCTCTCCAGTCAGAAGAGATGGACAAGTTTCAGAGGACAACTCTACATGTTCTCAAGGACGGTCTCTGTGGCACCTAAAATACAGGAGTATTTTAACTCAGGTCACTGCTGAAAGAAACAATCCTGTCCTCCCACAGCTGCACATTCCTACAGGCCTTTGTATGCTCACATTCGATGAGATCAAGAAACAGATTAAGGCAGAAATGAACCTCCAAATTTAGGTGAAAGCACTCAAGGCAACAACTTTTCAGAAACATAAAACCCAATATGACTCAACACACACCTACAGGGGAAAAAAAAATCTGCAAGTAGAGAACAGCAGCCTGCACCCACTTTAATCTAAAATGGTGACAAAACTGCAGTTTGAAATAGGAGGAAGTTCCAGATTGTCCCTTCATTACAGAAGAAACTTAGATAACACTGTAAGAATTGAAATCGTATGAAATCTGCTTAACTGCCTCCAATTTCCCTATACTCTGTAGGGCAGTTATGACATTTCTTTCCAACAGTGCTTGCAGAGCAAGTTTTTTCTTACAGACCATTCAACCTTTTGTGCAAAACATCTTTCCACTGAAGATGCAAACAACAAAGCAAGCCTCTAAATGTAAGATGCTTTTGTCTTTGACTTCAGTGCACTAATGCAGCAAGCTAGGTCCATCCTTAAAATTTCACAAAATTAAAGTCATAAAATTGTTCACGTGCCACGGAGTTCCACCTTAGAAAGTCCCTGGGTAACAATTTAAGAAGACTTTAGATTGCTTCTGCAGAATTGATCATTACGGAACCTGAGAGCTGCAGAAAAAAAAGCACGTAATGACTACCACACAGAATATCTAAATCCCTCCTGAGTTGTTCCATGTTGGGTTTTTTTTGTTAGAACTTTAGTTCTTGTATTAAATTGTTCATAAATTTGAGAACCCTGAATGCTATGGGTTTCTAAGCAAAAAAAGACAATCTCCATGGATTATATTTAGCAAATAACTCCGTACTATTAGAAAAAACAAAAATATTATACATCAAGAATTACTGAAAATAATCTGGCACATATAGTTTTTGCAGTTCCTGTGCTAGATCTTCTGGCATTTGATATTTCAAATCTTTTGAGATTTGATATTCCATATTTCAGGTTAAAGAGTAGACTTTGTTTTTTTAAGTCTGAGAATAGATAAATATACATAGAATAAAACTTAATGTTAGGATTTTTAATTTCCATTATTTCTGTATCTCTTATGGTTTTTGCAAGACTCTCCAGGCTGCTTACAAAGCTTGAGAAAATGGCATCAGACCTTTCAGATTTCCTATAAATGGTCAGTGCGACTTGCTGCAAGTCACATTTTGAAACCTTTTCCCACCAGCCAATCTAGCAACACAAAGACCAAATTACCCGTGTCCTACAGCTTACAGGATTATGATCAGTAGACCACAGTGCCTCAAGTCCAGCACTGGCACAAGGTTCTTGAAACCCTAAATGGGCAGGCTTCAGCCCTGGCCCTCCACCCTCACTGTCTGTTCTCCAGTTCAAGACGTCTCTATCTGTCAGCAAATAAGGTATTGGTAATATCTCTTAAAACAAGTATCTGAAATCTATTTTTATTCCTGGGTCTCATGGTTGCTGTTTTAGACAGCTGTGCTCATTACCACTTGAATTAGTCCCAATTCACATTCTCAAAACACTACAGTTCTGAAACTGCCAGCACACTTACACAGTAACACGCTCCCATGAGCCTCTTATCTCCCTCTTTTTTTTGTCCCTCCTACTGACATACATTCACTATTATGCAATTAAAATGACAATCCCAACCTCAGTCAATTTGTTCACTTCCACTTCTGTTCCAGGATGTTGTCCATTCCTGATTACAGACAGGTGGTAGATCTAATTTACTAACTATATTGGATTTTAAAATAAATACTTCAGCCAAGGAATATGTTTACTGAGTGTTTAGAACTATATGTTCTCCAGTTCTGTTGGGAGTACCTGTCTCATTATTTTAATGCCAGACACTATTTCATGGCACAATAAAAGGTTTATAAATTCTTTTTTTTCATTTGTTCAAATCTCATTCAGGAAGGATTAACTCTGTAAAAAACATTGCAGCTCTATTTTTTAAACAACAGTTACCACAAGAAATATACACATAGAAAATATTTACCTCACCCAGTACTATGGCAATAGGAACACATCCATATTTGCAAACCTGGAAATGGACAAAACAAACAAAAACACTAGGTATTTTTCCTGGTTTACATTGTATGGGGAATGGAGATACACACCATCAGGGATACAGGAGACATGAGCCAAAGCCAAGAGTCAGTGTTCACAGAAGCCACTGGGAAATGTACATGTGGTGACATAAAAAGAAAAAAAAATACAGAAAAAGAGCAAGAGAAACAGCATCACTCAGAAGGAAAAGGACAGAGAAACTTGTGGGAGGACCTTATAATTACCAAGGAAATGATGACATGGGTAGTCCTCTGACTCAAGAGAGAAAGAGGGAAATGCTGGACTTATCAGGGAAACATTCTTTGAAAGCAAAACTAAAGCTAACTAACAGAGGAGAGATTTCAAAATGTGTCTTTCTTTCATTGTATCATTGAAAGGCCATCCCAAAACAAGTAATGAACTTTCTCTCAGGTATTTTTTCAGTCTTTTATCCTGAGCTAAATTTCATACAAAGTATGACATTTATTGGCCCCTACAATACAGATCAACAAGTATAGATTTGTAAAGATCTGAATAGAGTCATTATTTGAGTGAAAATCTCCATATAGCTCATTTATTTGTGATCTAATTTCTATGAAGACAAAGATCTGCCTTTCAATCATATAAAGCTGAAAGGCTTATGAGTGGAATGCAGATTTCAGCAGAACATCAAGTAAATTCTTTGTTAATTCTTCTTAAACTGCAAGTTATTTTTAGCAAAAAGACAGCATCCACATACCATGGCAAAGGCTTGGGAACAAGTGAAGATTAAATAGCAAGAGCAAGGTGAAAAGCAGAGAGAAAGGGTGAGAGTATATATGTCTACTAAGAAGACAAGTTCTACTAAGGTCTGAGCTACTCTTTTAAAAACTAACAGCAGCATGTTTCAGTGTGCTTTTTAGACATAGACCATTTAGGCTTATAACTGGCAAAAAAGTTACACACCTTAATAGCCCTCCAATCCAGAGGTTATAATCTCCACAATAGAATCTGCTGAATCTATTACAGCTACTGGGAACAGAGCTGCTCAGTTGTTCATTTCCCTAAACTGTTCATCTGCTGTCAGGCCAAATCTCTTGTGCAATATCTGAGCCTTCCAGTTACTGTAACAGCAATTTTAACTTTCACAAGGCTTCCCCTTCCTCTTAAAGACTGAAATTTGTTTTGCAATTCAGTTCATTTTATTTATAAATATTTAATTTTCATTTGCCTCCTTAAAATTCGTTCTGAGTGGATAGTAACATGAATTTATTATGAAGTGTATTTATCTTTCTGTATCTCATTAGTGCTCAAGACTTCTGTTGCCTCTACTAAGCATTCCGCTAAACAAACTTCTGGAGGCCAAACTGAAGTACATGGAGGAAATTAAATGTAAATTTAGAATGTAATTCTTCTTTTATGCCCCTCTGCAATCTTCCTCAAAACCATATGCCCAACAGGAGTTCAGAAATGGCATTAAGGCTGGTGATCTGAAGACAGGAGACATGATCCAGATTACTTTTAACCCTCCTGTTCCATATACAAACTGCACCATTTCCACTAATAACCCAAAGTGGCAGTTTCATTGTTTATAAACATGCACACAACATAAGAAAAAAAGTTTTAAAAAAAGTAATTTTTAAAATGAAACAAGAAACTCTGAGTCAGGGTTGGTAGCTGTCACCCAGTATTACCTTATGTCAGTTGTTACCCAACAGTACTTTATATCAGGTTTGTAAACTGTTCAGGTCTCTCTGAGAAACTGAAAAAATCAGTTGATTGAAAAAAAAAACCACAAAAAACAAAACAGAAGTGAAGAATGAAAAGAAAAACACACAAATAATTTTAAAAACAAAAAAGAATAAAAAATCATATTCCTAACATACAGCTTTGCAAGTGAAATATAACTGACAAAAAAAATGGAACTTTTAGTTCATTTGCACTTCTCATCATGACAGTGGTTGATGACATTTTCAACACACCTTCAGTTCAACCACAGTTAGCAAATATTCTGATAACATAAATACCCTGAAAACACGAGCCAGGAACAGCACAGCATGATTTCAATCTGTTCTGAGTTAGGTGCATCGGTACAGTTTCATAGAAACAGGTCACAATTAATTGAATTTAATTTGTCATTTTAAAACCTTTATGATGCAACTCTCTTGGCTGGCTATCAAAACCTCTTTTGACTATTTCCCTGTTATGGGGAAATTAGAAAGAAATTAGCAATTGGGAAATTCCAAGCATATCTGCATACTTTTTTCCATAAGACCAACATCATAACTACTTTATGTTGTATTGGTAGATTCACAAAGAGAATCACATTTTATCATTAATACTAAATAATTGGGGAGCTGGAGAGTAAAAAAGTATAGAAGCAGTTAATTCAGATTTGAAATATGACACTAGAAATTATGGTAATGCTAAACGCCTTTTATTCAGTAACTGAGTTATCAGTCTGAATGAAAATCATACATCACACTCACTGCTGTTGGTCTAAAGCAGCACACAGGAAAAAAAGTGAAATTAACAGTGCAAACATTTAATAAAATTATTGTAAGAATAAGTGCTTCTTACTCTGTCTCTGCGCAGATAAAAGGCAGAGATGTTGGGGCTGAATGAAAATGCATTGCACTTTTCAATCTGTGTGTAGGCATATAGTCAAAACTACTTCTACTGGTGCTCTCAAAATGTCATGATGATCCATTTTCTTTAAAATGGACTGACACCAACATCTGTGCGTCCTTCAGATAAGACAAATAGTATTTTGAAAAGTTCATGCTGGTCTACTAAAATAGATACTGCAGTTCTCTGTATCACGAAAATACCCACTAATCTGCCATGCTGTGATATTTCTGACATCTAAAACAGGTTTCTGGTTACTATTAAAAAGCATTTGGTACCAGGTTTTTTAGTTTATAAAAGCTTCGGTGTTGCTCTAACACATTCTCTTCTTATTCCCAGACAAAACACAACGCTAAGAACTGCCAGTAAGGTCGTGCAATAACAGACACACTTTATCAAAATACTGTTCACTACAACTGACTGTGACATTTAAGCTTCCTGAATAGGAACTGCTCCAAAAATTGAAGTCTACAACATCATCTTTTGTATTAACAATTTCTAGATACTAGGCATTTTCAGATGTCACAAATTTTATTACAGAAATTTCTGGCTTTATGTGAGGTTTTCTTAGCTACTGGAAGAGTGTTACAAGCACACTAAGTATTAGCAAAGCCTTCTGACACTGAAAGCAGACTATCACAACTATTTTAGCTTTTTTGACTGTTTCTGGATTCTGCTAAAAAAAATTTAGTTTGCAGTAAAGTGCTAACTTTAACACCCACCACAATTTTTAAAACTAGTGCAGATGACTGATGAAAATGTAACTAGTACAGCCAATTGCTACTATTTAAATCTGTATACATTTCTCCATTCCATTAATCTCTCAAAAGGTGATTACAAATGACTATCCAGTAAAATAACCAACACAAACTAGGATAATAATACCAATAAAATAGACTGATTAGTTCCTGTAAGAAACAAAAAGTGAGCAGTAAGAACATCGATCCTATCATTGCCATACATTAATCAAGTTGGTTAATATGGTATCAGAAAGCACTCCAATGAGGAAGTGATGAAAGCTAAAAACAACCTACAGAAACTATTGGCAAGACAATAAGCTTTGAACAGACATATGACGTAGTGTATTTGAAGAAGCAGTTTTAGACATGGAATCTAGCAAAAAGGAACTGAGACATTCTCGCCAGAATAAATGTAAATATACACAGAAACAGAAAGCTGTGGGAACAGGAGGAGGTTTGAGAGAAGCACACAACACAAAAAGGATCAAAGCAGTGATAGCAGCACAAGAGGTTGCACGGGACTGTAAAAATACCCTACATTTTCAGCATGTAATGACATGCATGGTTAGATCTTTATAACTATGCTAGAGGTAGAATTTAGAAGCCTGACTTGCTGCTTAAGTTCCAAAATTAGATACTCAGCATCATCACTGTTACTTAACCAAGCATATCAGCACACTCAGCTGCTATTGCTCAAGATAGCTGACATCTCTAGTACCATTTTAATTTTAATCAGTTTCACTTCTGTTCATATCTATGGATAGTTCCACATTCCGCTGCTTCCCTTAGCTGACAATCTAATCAAGAACATCCTCAGAAAATGAGGCTGAAGACAGACTGTAAGACTAATGACAATCATTCCCTGGAGCTAGGGCTTAAAACTCATGTCTCTCTACTCCCAGATGTGTGAGATAATTCATAAACTGATCTTCTTTTGCACTCCCAATTAATATTTAATTATTCCACGCACAGCAAAACACCTTCAAAAGGAGACACTGCAACCATTCCACCTCAGTATTTTATAGCCAGGATACTTTCCTGGAAGATAGGAGACGCTGATTAGAGCTCCCTCAGGCAGAGGAAGGAACAGAATGCAAGCCTGATGCCTTTTAACTGCTGAGGTAGTGCATAGCACGCGTTGGGAGTGGCAAGCAAGGAACAGAACAGTAAGAGGTTTTGAACAAAAAAGGCCATATGTCTAATTTCAGTAAAGGGATCCTGCAGTGAAGGAGACTGGTGTCCCAGACAATGACACTGCTTGAGGCACTGCCACACCTGAAGTTCTTTTCAACATCTCTCCCAAGCAGCTCTCCATTCAGCTTGTTGGGATTTGCCATGTAACTACCTTTTCCTAGGGGCCTCCTAAGCAGATAATTTTAATGATGTGAATTCACAAACATCGAGCACCCTGCTACAGCAAAGCTTGAAGCTGCAGCAACTTGTGCTTTTCTTTGAGTGTGGTACCCACCAACTTAGAGAAGAGATCAAGAAGAAAGGTGTCACTGCCAGAGTGGGAAAATACCTTGATCACTTGGGGTCAGCACATTAGTCAATAGAGTGAGCAGCTCAAACTGAGAGTATTTACTGTAATTCAGCAGAAAGTCATGAGGAAATGGAATGAAGAAAACTTTCAGGATATACAAACAATGAAGTTCACAGATAATGAAGTGCACCCACAAAACAAGTCTTCCCCAATTCTGCTTCTCCACATGCTCCCGTTGTGTTCCTTTCTTCCAACATTTCTAGTCTTATCACCAAATCTCCCACAATTTATATGCCACACCAACTCTCTTGAAAGCTGCCATCTTTCCACAGCCTTTACAGATAATATCCCTTCTCTCATCACACTAATAAAATGAACATGATTAAGCATTAATCACTAAAATGAAACATTCAACATGTATCTTTCTCCCTGAACATATAAAAAATTAGTTTAGGTTGTTTGTAACACAGGTTGTAATTTCTCCTTATTAGGCCTGCTGGGTTAGATTTTGAGTTGTGATATAAATCAGCACATTTCCAAGAAAGGATCTGATTTACATCACTTGAGTGTCTTGCTTGTCTAATTAATATGCATCAGGACATTATGCAGGAATGCCTTCCACATGGCATAGTTGTCCATGAACTGAGTGCTGCATCACACACATTCCTTCAAGATCTGTAATGTCAGAGGGGGTGTCCCACAACACCACAAGTGCTATATTTGCACCTGTTCAGGTAGGTGTGGTTGAAGCATTACTGCAGTAAGCATATCATAGAGACACATGCAGGAAGAAATTACAAAAGAGATGGCATAAACCTTTGAGATCTCCATAGGCCATTATCATCCAAAAAGGAACATCACTCCTTTGCATTGTTTTCCTTTTTCTTTCTTGTAAGCATGTCTGAAGGGGTTCTCCCATAGCACAGAAATACTTGGTACAAAACTTAATAGATTCTGAGTTATCATTTTTCTGAGATAATTTCCAGGATTAGACTACACATGTCCTGCAGGTGAAAGTCATTTTATCTAAGAAAGGATGGGAAGCACACAGACACTTCATCTACCATACTAAATCCAACAGTCTAAAAGTGCAATCCTCCACATGACAGCGTGGCAACTTCAATCTTCTTTCTTTCTTCCTCCTCAGTTCAGATGAAGACTGCAGCCACTCTGCTTTCTGAATCCATAAAAAAGTTCTTAAATAAGTCTTACAGCTGAAACAAAAGAACAAAACTGCAACAAGAAAAAAAGCCTGTGAAGCACTGCAGAGACACTAAAAAGCACTGAAGTTTTTCATGGTACATAACCAGGAAGGAACCATATAGAGTTCGTTGCTGAGTTCAGACCTCAGCAGGCTTTCTAAAATTAATTCTAGGCTCAGCAGCACTGCACAAGATATCACAAGCCTGTATGATCACAGGTAATTACTCATACACGGTGTGATTTCAGCTTTCATCACAATACCAAAACTGTTACAGCTGCACACAGTAGCTGTAGCAACTGAATGTTTACGCAAGAATACTTACATTATCTAAATGCCTCATCTGAAACGTGCACACATGTAAAATTCAGCTACGAGATAGCGATATACATACTGAAACTATATAGAAAGAAGCAAGGTGCCAAGGTACATAAACGAAGGTTTATATTGTGAAGTTACAATTCCTGTTGACATGTGGAAGTTCAGGCTGTTGCAATCAAAAGGCGTGTTTGCAAGTCTAACATTTATAATTACACAAACATTCCCCCACCCTTAATGTCAAACATACTGAATGCCTTTCCGACAGTGAGAGGCTTTCCAGCTGGTGAAGAAAACATCAGGAATTCAATGTGTATATTATATAAAACTATTATCTAGCTACATTTTCAGAGAGTTCATTTTTTTCCAGTCTGTAACTGTACTATAGCCAGATGACAGAATAATGGATAAGACGTATAAAGATATACATATGAATATTCACTTACAAACTTCTCAAAAATAGTACTAAGCTAATACATACCTTTATTAAATGGTGAACTGTTGTTATAGACTGCAGTGGTTCATATTTTACTTATGCCTATTTAAAATATATTAATTGCTAACACAGGCATTCTTCATTTGTGACAAGATTACAGTCTCAGTTAACCAAGCATTAGCCCTTTGCAAACTGCTTACCAGTGATACAGCATAAAGTTCAAATGAAATACATTAAATCAACTATAAATGGATCTTTCTCCTCCGAAGTTATTTCCACTTTGAAAGGCAAGGGAGTCAACCAAAATTGCAAGGGACCAGCAAGTTGCAATTCTGGCACTAACCCTTTGTATGACTTTGGAAAATCCGTCCTGGGTTCCTCCTCCTTCTTTTTTCTCTCTGATGTTTAGACAACAGTGATCTTGGATTGGTATTCAGGTCTGAAATCATGCCATGTTAGTAAAATAGTTATCAAAGTGCCTGCCCTAAGAGATTAATTGCCTAGGCTTCTTGTATAATTGGTAGAGAGCATGATCTATGTCTTCTACTGATCCATGCAAAAGTTTTTCTATATTCCTTTAATCATGTAGAATAATGGTTTAAAAAATATAATCAAGTTAACTGATTATACCTGTATTGCTCCAAAATAAAGAATTTACACATGTTATTCATCCCTGTTATACTCAGGGCTTTTTTTCCCAATAAATAACAAATAGAAAACAGCAGTGTGTCATTTATGAAAGCAAATTCAATACTAGAAGGGGAGGGGAGGTTAGGATACAGCTAGATTTGAATTACAGCCCTACCTGACTTAGACACATACTGGGGGGGGGGGAGGTGGAGGAGGAAAGAGCCACAGGGAAAATTCCAAGTGATAGACAGAAGTTCAAAATTAAAATATGTAGCATAGCACTAATCATATTACACCTCTCACTAAGATGAATTAAATGATAAATATTAGTAGCTGTTATATCATTTTTACTATTCAGTTAGGCCATTTATCAGTAGCTGTGTTGAAAATTTCACATGCCAGCTGCAAGATCCACAGAGACCAAATCTGCTTGAAGTACAGATATATACATAGTTTTCCTCACGGGTCTCTGAGAGCACTCCCTGCATTTTCTTTTCACAATCAGTGGACAAAACTACTCTTTTTAGAAATCAGGTAAAAAGGCCAATATCCTCAAGGAGGTGAAACTCTGCTTTCAATGGAAACAAAGTCTGAGTAACAGGGCTTCATTGAAATATGGCAACAACTGCATACCCCCACTCAGCTACCCTTTCAAATACTCGGGGGTCACTGCCCCCCCTCATGCTTTCATATCAGGAGAGCTTGCGCTGCATCATAGGACTGACAGCTGCAGAAGCTTACCTCAGGACTGCTTCCTGATGAGTGGTTTAAAATAAAATATCAGAGAAGAGGAGAACCCAGAAAGAGCATCCCCCTAGTCACCAGTGAGCAGAGCAGAGAGCAGATGCAAAACAACCCACAAATATATATTCTCCTTAGCAACAGCTGCTGCAGCAGTGGGTACAGTGCAAAAAGAAGATTTTTTAAGAAACTATAAGCAAGGCAAATACTCTTCAACTATAGTGATTTTAGGTTTTCAGAATAAAAAGTGCTTCATGTTGTATCTACTTTACTAGCTGACAAATGAAAGTGAAGTAGCTCTTAAGCATCAGGCTGATAATGCAACTGTTCTCAGACAAACAAACTGCAGTAATTCTTGAAAGGTAAATTAAGCACTTGGTGGCAGGACAGAAATGGGACTACTGTTGAATTTGGCTGCCTTTTCCAGTCCCGGCCTAAGAACATACTGTAGCCTAACAGTATGTTTCAGTATTTGTTAATCTTATGAGGTCAGTCTGTTGAAGTTAATTTTTATTGCCCTATCTAAAATAAGAGGAAATGGGAATCATTAAGTTACCTTTCCTGATCATTCCTTCAGCACACCTAGCTTCCTAGAGGATAAACTACCCTCTGCTGGAATAAGAGAGAATTTACAGGCACGACAACATGTCCTTAAAAACTTGCAGACCTTTGAGGCATTCAGCTGCAAATATAGTTCATCATTTGCTGCAGACTTACTAAAGCTGGAGCTTATTCCAACGATTTTGCAGCCGGTGTCATGTTAGTGAAAGATAATGACTCACCTAATACATGACTCATTCACAAAAAATTAGTCTTTTTTCAATGAGCTTAAGTAGATTTTTCTAAGAACGAAGCTGCTGATTTACAAATAGTATCTGGTAGCTTGTTGGTTTGTATTATTATTTTCTTGGTCTAGAATCTTTCAGAATTCAATACTTAATGTGATATAATTCACCCCATGCAATACTTGATCACATATGGTAACTACATAGTGTACAAAAACTTTCTGAATGATTGCAATAGCAAGTATTTATAAAAAAGAAAAATCTTTCCGAAAGAGCCCAGCCTCAGCATTTATTCAGATAATTCTTCCACCAGATAACAAAAGAGCCATTGCATTCCACTACTAATTATTAATCCATCCTGACAGCTAGAAACACTTTCAAGTCCAGCCCCACAGTGGGCAGGATGGTACAAGAAGAAACTTCTAATAAACTTTTGGCTGATCATAACTCACATCTATCCTCAAATCGCATGCCCAAGCCAGCCTTCATGATGCAAAGGTAGAATACAGCCTCAGCATATACTATAAAGGATTAGTCCCTCTTTCTGCAGATGGTCCAGGTACCTTCATGGAAGAAAATAAATTTCACCTCAAAATTACTGACAATCTTCTTGGAGTGCACCAGGACAGAAACAGAGAACACACTTTGTACACAGGTTGTATGCCTTCCAGAGAAACTTCAGTTTATTTTACATGGAGGTGTTAAACAAAAAACAAAGTCAAGTATGACAACAAAGAAAGGAATGCTACAAAACCATATCATGAGTTAAGCCTCTTCCATGACTGTTAATCGAGCTGCAAAAATCACAGGTTCACTGATCTCACCACAGGTACCTTTGGTACACAGCTTCTAAGAGTTGATAGAAGTTCCAACTTTCAAACAGAAATGCACAGCTTCAGTTCTTTCTACAAAGCCACAGAATATAGCTGTGAAACACACCCTAGCATACCATCATCACACCTCCAGAAAAAGAACAAAAGGAAAAAAAATCAAAAACCAACCAACAAAAAACCCAAACAGAATAAAGCCTGATACTTTGTTGAAATTTCTGGCACACAGATACTGCCCTAGCATTACAGTCAGGATCCTTGGAAAGGGTCTTCAGTCTTACTATTTCTCGTGGAAAATCTGCAAAACAGCTAGACTGGGACAGGACCTGCCAGATAACTACTTCCTGTGCAGTTTTGGGCTGTTTCAGCTTCCACCACAGCTGTTGATTACTGTAGTGCAACTCCACACAACAAAATGAAACACCACACAGCACCGGCTGCAGAAAGCTAAAAAAATACAAAAAAACCCAATTACTAATATTTACAAAGTATATTCTAAAGTCCCCTGTAAAACTAATCCAGCATTTATTTTAAAATACTATTTTACTTCACTGAAGGTAACAGTTTGTGCCCAAGAGGCATTTAACTCAAAACACTTTTTTCTGCATAGGGTCTGACTTAGCTGGCTGCTTGTAACTCATCAGGTAACACTTGAAACAGTCAAAATTATTTTAAGGGCTCTTCTAAGAACTTCCCATTTCTGCTGTTGGCCTCTGAAAGGCAAGTAAAAACTGCCAAACTTAAAAAACCCCACAAAACAAAACAAACAAAACAAACAAACAAAAAACCAAAACAAGCCCCAAAACAAAACCAGTGTAAGCAACAGTTGAGAGAGAAGCTATTTTAACCTACACTGCTCCAAAGAAACAAATTGAAAAAATAACTTAAAAGTATTTTAACTATTAATGCAGACTTCATAACTGCTAAAATAGAGCTATCTACCACCGCAGTGACAAATGCTATTACAGAGGAAAAACCCATTCAGTGTACTATAAAGATTAACAGCATCATTTAAACAGGAAAAAAAACCCTCAAAAACCAAAAAACAAAGTTCAGTAGCATGACTGACTAATATGGAACACATGACTGTGGAGTAAATTACAGAGCTGTGTATTTTGGCATGATAGTGTCCCATGGGAGTGCAGAGGTGCTTTGCATGCCAGAGCACCACTAGATCCCCTGGCAGTGGCAGCTTGCAGCTCTCTCCTAGATAGTCATGCAGCAAGAAGAGCAGGAATGGGACACAACTGCTCTCACTCACCAGAAAATTCACCCGCCCTGGGAAAGCCCCCACTCATCAAGATGTTTTATCAGGAACAAAGGAAATGTACCAGAAGTGCTAGTAACATTGCTATTAATACTGGTAATAACCAGAGTTCCTAAAAAAAAAATATTACTGTTACTAGCTGTGATGATTTTATACGAAAATATGTGGGCAGAAAAGTATTACATTCTTTAAAATATAAAAGTTTTAGCTACTTACAATGCTACTTCTGTCAAATGATGTTACCGAATTCCCACTTCCTTTGACATATTTTTTTCAACTCACTCCTCGTGTAATTTTTCATTTAATTATTCATTGAAGAAAGATTGTTCGGTAACATTTGGTTCAGTCTATCTCTGTTGTCTATTAATAATGATTTTATTTTGGCATACAGACAGAGTTTACTCCAACAGTTGGGTTTTCTCCTGAAAAATTTTATGTGTCAAAAGTATGACAGCTGAAAAAAATTTAAGCAAAAAAGCAACAATAAAGTTTTCCCATACCCAAATTTCCCATGAAAGGTGAAAGGTTGGCAAACTGTTAAGACAAGAATGTTACTGAACTCTAGATATGTAATGAGAGTTTAACATGCAAAATGTTTTTCAGACCTGCAGCACACTAAGAGCAGTCCAAAGTTTCCAAAATTGGTTGTATATACGCTTCCACTGCCTGCTGAACACACAGCTCCTCTGGAAGCGGAGCTCGTAGAAGCAGTGCCAGAAAATGCCAATCAGTTCAAATGTCTACATGAGCATTTTGATTTTAAAACCAAAGTTACACACAGTGCATAGTTTATTTGCCTATGTTCCAGCTGTCTCTGAGCAGTGCAGGTAAGGTTTTGGAACCATCAGCTGGCTAAAGGAGATTTATAAGGGATATCACATGGCAGCCGAGACACACTGAATAAATATGCCATGGAAGAAAAAAAAAATCAAATATTTTAATTAAAATCTTTCATCAAGCTAGAACTATGACCACAGTGAGGTACACAGCTCAACTAATTAGGCGATAGTAGTTGACTCGTGTTTCAGAATTAACCTTCTAAAAAGTGTAACATTATAATCAGAAAAAGTTTACTCTGAGGCAAGTAAAAGTAAATTCTAACTATTTTGTCTGTCCTCATGTTTTCTAACCTAGTATATTTTAAATTAATTGGGGGGTTTCCATAGGTGGTTACCACTCCAAAGCTTTCATTTTTAATTCATCATATTTTCTCACCTAAGTTGTTCCTCACAAACAGAAGTTCTTTAGTGGTTACTCAATGATACAACGTGTGACATTTCAGCTATGACAGCATGACAACTCATGTTACAAGTGGAATTTCTTAATTTTTTCAGTTCCACTTTGAGTCTCTTCTTTGCCCTGAAGACTAAGGATTTCACATGATTATATATTTCATCTTGACTAGGAGTTCTACCATTAGTTCAGTGGGAAACTCCCAAAAGTTACTGCATTTTTCTAAAACTCTGAAAGTTCTACGCAGTGGGAAGACACAGTAAGCTAACATGAAACCTGTCCCACAATTCTGTAACTGACTTCTATAATATTCTCTAACTAAAGAACTAACATTGTTTCACAAAACTGATCTTGCTATCCTTGCACTCAAAATTATACTTTTGTTGTTTCTTCATTGATTTTCTTTTGTCACACTTTTTAATTAGTTCTTCAGATGCATCCATTATAAGACAGACCTTATAGAACAAAAGATAGCATTCACTCTTTCACATATACACTCATGTCTGTGCACCCACAGAATGACCAAAGCAACCTCTACTATAGACTGAGCCTTCTGAAGACACGCAGCCTGTTATGAGATGGTCTAAATATCTCATAAGACTGGATGGGCAGATGAGAAAAGAAGTGGAAAAAAGGCAGCAACAAAGAAACACAGATCATTTCCTCCGCCTTTAATCATCAAAAACCTATGCACTGCTTCACGGAAGCAAGGTAATTCTTTCCCCATACTAGTAAATATTGCTGCACCTGTGTCAATTTAATGCCAAATTATGGCCTCTAATGCCAGAGCACCAATGTATCAGTGCAGGAAAGAAGGACTATTGAGAAAGCACATGCAACTACACTTCCCGAATTAAGAGCTTGCTCTGTACCTGGGTCAGGTTTCCTGGAGCAGTCAGAAAACTGTTTAAAAGATACGAAAAAACAACCTTTGTGCTGTACTTTCTTTGAGAATTATTTTGAAGTGCTTCTAATTTGCTTCTGACAATTAGGCAAACCTAATTGAGCAACCTCTGCTCCCACGTGTAGCTCTGTGCTTGTGACAGAATGACTTTCTAATTTTGTAAAAGACAAAAAGCTGCCAATACTAGCAAAACGAAAGGAAAAGTGCAGTTTGTTTTCTCTGAGCAGACCAGATCAACACCACTGCCATAGGTTCTTTATCTCTATTTGCGTTACGTAAAAGTTTTTTTCTAAACCTGAATTTCAGTTTTCAAAGCAGTTAGATAACAACACTAAAAAGCTGATCAAATTTTTAAAAAAGCTGGTTTTCTTCATATCTGCTCAAACAGCATTGAAAACTGAAACTTTTGTTCTCTTTCCCACAGTACACACTTGTCCTCACATGTTTTGTTCTGGTAGTATTTTTGTCATCAGTATGTCATGGTATTATCATGCCTTTACTGATAGCAAGTCCACAGGCATCGTGTTCATAGGCTTAAAAAGAAAATAAAGGGAGGAGGATAATAAGACTAATAAGTAATAGATTTTTATGACATTTTGCCTCTCTTTGTCAGAGAGGAGGTTCCTGTGAGGATATAAATGTCACGCTTTGGGACACAGGTTTTGTATTCTTTGTAGCAACTAAGGTCACCAAGTGTACAAGAAAGGGCGTTAGACCAGCTGGACCTGGGTGTGAAGTCCATTGTGACAGTGCAAAGCTTCATCCCTCAGCCAAAAGCATTAGCATGGGTCACTAGTACAAACACCCAGGCACATACTTGTGGTCGTAGGTTTGGTGTGGACATCTCTGGGCTAGGGACTACATCACCACCATCACCACTCAGGTGAAAGCCACACATAGGCACTGCATAAAGGGACTGCTGCCCTTCCATCAGCCCAGATAAGAGTGAACTACAATCATAATGCTCTGCCAACAAGTGCAACCCTATTTCCAATTCATACGCGATTGTCTCACAGTCAAGACCGAACAAGTTCTTGGAACATACAAATGCATCCCTTGAACGTACACACACCCTTCCTGTGCTCAGTACCCACGCAAAACAGAGGCCAGATTCAGACAGTACATCAGGAAATCAGCCGTACATCAGCTCTCAGCGGGACACGGCGGTCACGCTGCCCCGGTACCAGAGCACCGGCTGCCGGCCGTGCTCCCATGTGGCATCTCCTCTGCGACGAGCGGCCCGCGTACGCGGGGGGGTCCCACGGGCTCAGCCCTGCCCCTGGAGCTCGGACCCCCTTCCCTGCTGCCACGCCGGAGCACGGTGGGCGCGGCAGCTCCTGGAGAAACACCGCTCCCCTGGGGCGCCGTCCAGCGCTTTGGGGGAGCCGCGAGCAGCCCGTTCTCACATTCCTCACCCCCCCGGGGACACAGGGGGCTCCGGCCGCGGGGGGCGCGGAGCTCTCGGACAGGTGCCCGCTCTGCGCCCGGCTCCACCCGCCCCGGCCCGGCCCGGCCCCGTTCAACCTGCCCCGGGCGGCGCGGCCAATGGCGCGCGAGGGCGGGGAGCGGCGGCGGGAGCTGCTCGGGCCGCCCCCGCCCTCCGCGGCGAAACTCGGCGGGAGCGCCGCGGGCACGGACACGGCGCCCGCTCCCTGCACGGCTCCGCTCGGCTCCGCACCACCCCGCACACCGCCGGCCGGCGGGACGGGGATGAGCCGCGGCCACCGCGCTGCCCCGGCACCTTCTCACGCCGCCCCCTCGGGCATTCCCCGCACGCCCTCGCAGGGCCGCCCCAGCGCGGCGCTGAGCGCTGCCCGGCGTCGGAGTGAGAGGCAGTGAGGCGGCGAGGCGGCTCCGCTCGGCCCCGCTCGGCTCGGGCCCCCCTCCCCGATCCCCCTCCGGGCTGGGCGCGGAGCTGCGGCAGGAACAGGCGGCCACGACTCCCCCGGCTGCGGTCGGTGGCTGCCGGACGGTACCCCTCTTCGGCCCCTTTTTAGGACTTTTTTTTCTTTCTTTCCTTAACTCAAACACGCCACTTTTTTTTTTTTTTAAACTTCTCGCTCATTTGAATTTTTACTTTCTCACTAAACAACCCCCCTCCCCTCCCTTCCTCGTCCTTTCCTTTTCGGAGCCGACCTTGCCGTCTCTGGACTCGCCGCCTGCAGTGTGAGCATCATGTCATTCGACCCCACCAGCATGTCACCTGCGAACGGCTCCGCCAACGGGACCGCCAGCGGGGCCGAGGGCGGGAAGCCCCCCACCATCCCCACCGTCATGTTCATCTTCGGCGTGGTGGGCAACCTCATAGCCATCGTGGTGCTCTGCAAGTCCAGGAAGGAGCAGAAGGAGACCACTTTCTACACGCTGGTCTGTGGGCTGGCTGTCACCGATCTCTTGGGGACCTGCCTGGTGAGTCCAGTCACAATTGCCACTTACCTGCAGAACCGCTGGCCAGGAGGACCTGCTCTGTGTGAGTACAGCTCCTTCATCCTCCTCTTCTTTGGACTCTCTGGCCTCAGCATTATCTGTGCCATGTCTATAGAGAGATACCTGGCCATTAACCATGCCTATTTCTACAACCATTACGTGGACAAGAAGCTGGCAGGGCTCACACTCTTTGCCATCTATGCTTCCAACGTGCTGTTCTGCGCCCTCCCCAGCATGGGGCTTGGCAAATCTACCATGCAGTACCCTTACACTTGGTGTTTTATAGACTGGCGAACAAAGGAGGCCACCCATGCAGCATATTCCTACATGTATGCAGGCTTCAGCTCCTTCCTGATCATGGTGACTGTGATCTGCAACATCCTGGTGTGCGTGGCTCTCATTCGCATGCACCGCCAGTTCATGAGACGCACGTCCCTGGGGACAGACACCACCTCCAGCCGTTTATCTGACTTTCGCAGACGCCGGAGCTTCCGTCGGATGGCCGGAGCAGAGATCCAGATGGTCATTCTGCTCATTGCCACTTCCCTGGTGGTGGTCATCTGCTCCATTCCTCTGGTGGTGAGTAACATCATGCAACCTTACTTCTGTTCCATCACCCACACTGTCTGTGCTTCCTCCTAGTCTGTGCTTGTAGGACAGATTCCTATTTAGCTAGTGCCACAAAGGGTTATAATAACTCAAAGGCTGTTAACATATGTGCGTGATGAGAGAAAGTTGAGTAGATTTATATTTACACAAAAAGAAACATGCTTATCCCAAGTCTTGGACTGCTTTGGTTGGTTAAAATAGAGTGCCAAAAATTCTCAATGATTGTTCCGCTGTTCAACTGGAATTCACATAGCAAAAATCCTACTGAAAGCTAAAGGCACTTTAAAGTTCACCTGCAAAATTAATTTGTGATGAGTGAGGTTTGGGTCTGGCCTGCATTTCTGGATGTTTGGTGTGTTTCAAATTTGTGCATACTGTTGCTGAACAGCAAGGTATATGCTGTACAACGGTCCTTGATGTGCAGAGGGAGGACAGGGTTGTGTTCACCTGGCACCAGCAACGTTCAGAGTGCCTGACAACCAAAACCTGAGCTAAGCTTCCCCTCCTAAGGGAGTCATGCATGATCTCTGAGGTAGATCCCACACAGACATCCCTCCAGGAGCTCCCCACACAATGGGAGGAGTAAACTCGGTGGAACCACCTGTTGGAGTATTGCTTAGTTAAATGAGTGTTGGAGGAATCTGGCCCACATAAACTTTGAGATCATACTGAAAGGTCAAATAACATTACCACTAACCATTTGCTAATTTTCTGAAAAGGCTGATATAATTAGTGTCATTAAATTGAACACTCGGAATCCACATTTTTCTATTCCTCCACCTTATCTCCAAGAAAGACAAAAAAACTCAAATGAAACCCACCAGCTGGAGGCTCAGTTCTTGCTTGGCAGGCACCATAGTAAAGCTTGGCAAACCCCTGTCCTCCTCTGGCTCAGAGACATTAAACAAGTAGCTGTCTTGCCTTATTTGCCATGTTCCAAAACACAGTAGGGACCCATGCAGTGGTTGTCAGACAGAAGGGTGTTTTTGGAAGGACTGTTTTAACGTGGTTTATCGTCAGTAGGGTGATCCCTCTGTCACAAAGGGGGTACAAAGTATGTCAAATACAGCTGGCCAGCTGGGGATGCAAAACAGTGTAAAGGAGTTCGGAGAAGGGCATGTGAACAGGACTCAGCTGTCAGCGAGTCCATCCCCCTCAGCTCAGAGGAGCTGTAATCACAAGGGTTGGGCCCGTTTTGCCACATTACTAACATAAACAGGAGCTAGTGAAGTGTAGCTGTGCTGGAGCACCAGTGCCCCGGCTGCCGGCTCCTGTTCTTCGGCGTTGTCACTTTGCCGAGGCACGACCGAGCACGGTGCCATGTGCTCCTTGCTTGACATCTGAAGGAGGTCGAGAGGTGCTGCTGGAGCTGCACACGGGGTGTCCGCGGGAGGAGCACACGCGTTAGACAGCCTGCCCTGCAGTCCAGGTCCAGAAACTGCGGGAATGAGCTGACTGGCTGCAGCGGGATGCATCAGGTGGCCGAAAACACCGACAGTAGTGAGGGGTGACTACTTAATTTGATTAACTTAGCATGAAAACAGCTACTTCACAAAAGGAGCAATAATGCATTTTCAAAAGAGGTGCTGGTAACTGCAGGGAATAGGTTCTGTGAATTAAATACGGTGCTGTAACATGATAGATAGACTTCAGCAGTTTCAGAAAAAAGCCAAACTTTATCCTGTGGCACAGCAGCTAGAGGAAGGCTGAGGAGTCTGGATGCGAAATGCAAAATGAAATTGTTTATATCCATTTAGACCTAGGCAGTCTTTCACATAAAGCTAAAAAAAAGGGGGGGAAAAATCAAGAGGTAGGGGTTACCAGAAAGGGAACTGGATCGTTGAGAGTTAAAATTAATGAACCTAGGTGGGGCAAAAGGTTTATTATTTAAACAGTAGCTACTGAAAAACTTGCATATAGCAGAAGTATGTGAAGGTGCAGGTGATAAAGGTGTGTAGTTCTCCCAGACCTTGATTTCACTTCTTACAAAGGCACAGCATTACCTTGGGAGTGTTCACATAAGTTAGATTTTCCCTGCTAAACCAGCACATATTTTCTATATCTGAAATGAGGTAAGAGACTCTGATTTCACTTAAATGTATGACTAAAAATAAAAGGAACCTTTCTCTAAAAAAAACCCAACCAAATAACCACATAGATACACATCATCACAGTGTCCAGTGTGGTTAAATTTCTTCATTGTTAAGTAGATTTTTTAAGTCATTTGCCTCCCTCTGTGGGAATAAGCCACAGCTACATGTGCTTCTTTGTGCCATGATGTACTGCCATGCAAGATGCTGTGTTAAGCCCTCTGGGTGTATGTACACTGAGGTTAAGAATGGGGAAACTCTAAGAAGTGACACCTTTATGCTATAAATCCTGGGAACGAACCACTAGCACAAATATGTAAATTATTAATATAGAGACTTACATTTTCATGACTCAGAGGAGTTTTAGAAAGTCCTCACTGACTGAGAGGCTCACCTATAACAGGTCAGCCTGGCAGTCATCAAGACTATACAAATGGTGAAGTGGTGCTGCCAGCATGATTCAGACACACAGAGCGGGCTCAGAGGGTGCTTTGTGACTGAAGTTTTCTCGGGAGCTGACTTCCTACTGATGATTTCAGCTGAAACCATCAGTTAAGTCAGAGCAAAGCAACTGCTGAAAGAGACACATAAACCTCTAACATTTTAGAACGAACACTTTCACAAGACAATAAGATAGCAGATACTTATGTTTGACCAAAAAAAAAAAAACCCCTCAGGTCTTGAAATATTAAATAGCCCTGAAATAACTGAGTCACAGAGAACAGTAGTTTTTAATAATGAAATGCTTCAGCACATAGTTCACAAGTAGGGTTGTTTAGTGTTTTAGTGACTTACTCATAAAATCAGCAAAATTTTACAGTAACAAGTGCTGAAACAAGATCAGGGGGGATTGTGTAAAATGCTGAATGAATTTGACAGAACTGGGGGCTGATCAAATTTATCAGAGAAGTTAAATGAAAAAAAATTGTGAAAGGAAACTTCTGATATAACATGGTGTGTTCTCAATGTGCAGAAAGCAGTGTGAAAGACACAAATCTCACAATTGTTTAAAAATTAAATAAGAAAAATTCATAGCTTATGTGCTGACTCTTATCTCCTGACTGGTTATGTCATCTCTTAAAATATTTTGACTTTTTAGAAACTAGAATTGGACAGCGTAAAATGGAGGGAATAACATATATTAGGAGGGATTTTGTCAAGGAGAGAATAGAAATTAGTATCCAGCCTTTTAAAGAACACCAAACTCTTTCAAGAGTAAATAGGCACACACTACTCAAAGTCTGTAATTCTGTCCAGCAGTCTGTCAAATACTCTTAAAATTTTTAAGTGTGAGGTCTTTTTCTCATCCTGACCACTGAACATTGTTGTTAAATTATGATGAAATGAAAAATAAAAGGTAATGTTTCAGGGTGCACATCTTGTTGATTGCCTGAAATAATCAGGAGTTTCTAACTTGATGTTTAATTGATCTAAAAGTGGATTTTTTTTTGGCTTGGCTGCTTTCAACTTTTTAATATCAGGCACTGTCTGCAGATGTCAGACATTATTTTTTAGTAGTGGAGTATCCACCAAGCAGACACTAAGCCCTTGAAGGGCAAAGGTTATTGGCTTATGGAGCTGAAAAACTTGTTCCTGCTTACTGCCATATACGTTTTTTAAATTTATCTTATCAGCATGTGGGGAGATTTTGAGGGCAGGTAGGAGCTGTGAAGACAATTACTAGTGTGACTGGAACTATAAAAGTCACTTTATAATGCTTCATAGGATTAGAAATCATGACTTCCATCTGTAGTTAGTAAAAAAGAAAAGCACAAACAGCACACAGAACTTTGATCCCACGAGTACCTATCATGAGCATAAACTTGACGTACCTTAAAGCTATGTGCTTCTTAATTGCAAACAAACTGCTCATACTTTTAATAAGATGTGTTGTCTGGATTCTACCGTTTCAAAGCTAACATACAAACCTCATTCTTTAGAGATCTGAATTGTTCTGGCTTCCTTCTTTCTTTAATTAGGATTTCGAATTGCACAAATTCAAGCATCAGATTAGATAACTTAGTGGATTCCACTTACTTGGCACTTGCTCAGCAGATGCAAGGCAGTATCTTTTATCATGTTACCTCCTGCAGCAGAGGACTTTTAGCCGAAACAGGGTACATTGCTTGCTGTTCTTTTATATGATCTGTTAGTAAATGTTGTTTCACCAATAAATGAAGAAGGATAGAACTGACATTCCAACGTGGATAAATTTTTACCTTATTGGCCCTAAGATGTAACCCCAGCAACAGGTCTGAATTGATACACGCATATGACATTCTGGGGAGCTTCTGATAAGATCTGTGGGACCTTTCTGGGAAGTAGAAACAGTTTTGTACAGTCAGAATTTTCACTGAATAGGTCCACTTTATGAATGTTTAACCTAAACATGCTGTGTATCAGTCAAAAGGAAATAAAGCATGCAGAGATAGCATAAAGCAAACTGCATTGTACCATCAGCAATAGTCCTTTTCAGCCACAGAACCACCACTTGAAGACATTTTCGCCTTTCCATAAAGTCTGCCAGGTAGAGAGAGAAAGGTGGAACAGGTACCTTAGTTTCACGTGCTGCTTATCAAAAGAACAATCCGACTATTAAATCACTGACGTGTAACTATAGCTCCAAGTTAAAAAAAAATTAAAAAAACAAATCACGTCTCCGAGTTGAACTGTGTATTGCCTCTGTTGTCTTCAAAGTGTGCCTTCTGGTTGTTTGACCCAGGTGGGTTTGTCAGCGGACATCCCTCCCTGCGCACCTCTCCTGTCCCCAGCCGTGGCTGCGTGGGGCTGTGTGAGCTGCTGGCAGGGAGGGTCCCCGCCGTGAGGCACACACCTGCCCTGTGCTCAGCGCCTGAAATAAACACAGACTGCCGGCACCCACAGGATGCGGGGTGCCCCCGCCTGCACGAGGGGTCTGCGGTGCGGGGCAGGGAAAGGGGCGTTTGGGGCAGCATTGAGATGTAGGCGCAGGTTGGAGCCCCTCTCCCCCGGGGACACCTGGCCTGGGCGCGATTATTTATGTGACCTGCATATAGTTATATGTTATACATATACATACACTTTATACATCCATATCATACATATTAGATATATATTTTATATATACACACACACATATACCGCACATCCATATACAGGCCCCTCGGGCGGAGCAGCGGTGCCACCTCGCGGTGAGCCCGGGAACGGCACCGCCCGGCCCGCGGCGGGACGGGACCCCCTCCATCCCTAATTACGGACGTTTTTTAAGGAATCATCAACGAATAACAGCCAAACTGCAGGTATTTAAAAATCCCGGCTGCTGGAGAGGCTCGCCTTCTCTTAGCCATGGAACCACATAGCGATACAACATCGCAAAGGACGCTATTTATTTTAGAGGAATTTATTTATAAGCTATTTATTTTAAAAGAATTTATTTATAAACCACTTATTTGTTGTTTATTTATAACATAAGTAGCGAAAATTATTTATAAAATAAATAGGTTAAATTTAAATGTGTATAAATACATTTATTTATAAAATAAATGGTTAAAAAATAAAAATATTAAAAATAATAGGGAAGCGCTTAATAAAAGGAAAAAAAGCCATAAAAATAAGTTCATTATGCATAGGAATACTCTTTGAAGTACTTGAATGGCACGTTTGGCTTAAGAGATAAATAAGGTCAGGAAATTAGTTGTCAGAAAGACATCTGCTGTGTTAGAAATGATAAAAAGTAATGAGAACTGGGATCACTATATTGCTGTTTAAATTTAAGATTTTCCCATATTTTGAATTCACTAGGTTACCCGTAATCCTAGAGAAAAGTGCTGAGAAAGAAAATACAGTCAATCATCAATTTGACAGACTGTTTGAGAGAGGCTGTATGCACAGGGCTTCCACAGAGGGACTTTGTGTTATTCTAAACATACTTCATTGATAGCTTTGGAGCACACTCCATCTCTGAATCCTGACAAGGCTGAATGCCACCACATTGCCCTGTTGTAGGAAAATTTCTCAAGTATTGTGAAATTTTTCATCAGACTTGGATGGCTTGACATGCAGGACTTCTAATAAAAATTACCTAAGAGGGTAATTACCTAGTTTGGCTTATTTATTTAAATGCTTGCTTGCTTCCTTGTCTGTAACCTCCTAGCTAGGCAAGACTTGATTCATTTCAGGAGTAAAGGATGAGATTCTAAAACCTCATAATTTTGCTACTAGATTTTTATTGTATCAGATAAAAATATAATTATTTATTTTGACTTACCTTAGGCAATCTGAAGAAAATAGAATCTTCACTATCCAATTTTCAGTGGGTTTCCTAGGCCTTCCTGTAATTGGACACTGCATAGTTTTGCTAAAATGGAGAACAGCTATTAGAGACGGATCAACATAACCAACTCTTGTGATGCCATTCTCCTTAGTGACACTGGAATGATACCCAAGAATTGAACTGTGCCTTACTCATAGTACCATTTACAAAAGTGGCTTCTAAACAAGGGAAGGGACCAACTGAAGAAGAAGATAGATGAATAAGGTGAAGAAGACATTTCTGTGTAGAAGACAGGATCCTTTAGTTTTAAATTTTATGCATGATAAACCAAAATTGCTAATTAAATAGTCACTTCACACAGCAACTTCAACGTCTTAAATTCTCGACCACTTCTTCAGTATCTTTGTAGGTAAAACCAAAATGCTGGCTTGTGTAGGAGAACTTTTCTTTTTCTTCCCCCCCCCCTCTTTTTTTACATTCCTATTTTTCCAAACCATGCTGCAGCAAGCAAACATTTGAGGTTATATAAACAATTCCAGTAAGGACAGGTGCCAGGAAAATGCATTTCTAAACTCGGGAATCAACAACTCTGGTCTTGTTTCCAGAGTCTCGTGTACTTGGATTATCATCTGTGCTTGAGTTCATTTCTAAATGATTATTAGACCTTTGCTGGAGGAACCGATCAGGTCTCCTCAGTCAGATACCTCGTTGCAGGTAGCATAAGACTCAAGGTGCACCAAGGAGGCGGGATACAAGTCTACATCTTTGTTCACAGGAATTTTTAAAAACATCAGCCAAAAGTTGGAGGTTCAATGATTAATTATGAGGCGAAAAAGAGAAAAATCCAGTCCTTTCCTACATGTAACATAGGTGGCCAATTCTCATCTATCTGATTTTTTTTGCTATTTCCAAAAATGAACTCAGGGCCGCCAGTCTGAGATGCCTGACTTCACCAGCCTCTTCTTCTGTCATAGCTTGCAACAGCAAATCTAGATCTCTGCTTTGAAATGTAAACTTTACTTTCGTGATGCAATTGTGTAACTGTGTCTTCCTCTTCCCTCATGTCCCGGGGTAGGTCCGTGTCTTCGTGAACCAGCTGTACCAGCCGGCACCGGTGAAGGATGTCAGGCAAAACCCTGACCTGCAAGCCATCCGCATCGCCTCAGTGAACCCCATCTTGGACCCATGGGTCTACATCCTCCTCCGCAAGACTGTGCTCAGCAAAGCCATTGAGAAGATCAAGTGCCTCTTCTGCCGCATTGGAGGGGCTCGGAGGCAGCACTCAGGGGGCAACTTCAACTGCGTGGATGGGCGCAGGACCTCCTCTGCCATGTCAAGTCAGTCACCCTCATTCATCTCCCGTGAGCTGAGGGAGATCAGCAGCACCTCCCAAACGCTGCTCTACCCCCCGGAGTTAAGTGAGAGCAGCATCGGGGGCCGCGTGCTGCTCCCAGGCCCCAGCACCAGCTTGGCCCAGTCCGACACCACATCCGTAAGGACACTGCGCAGCTCCGAGACCTCTGACTCCTCACAGGGACAGGACTCCGAGAGTGTCCTCCTGGTGAATGAAATCAGGTCTGGTGGTGGAGCCAGCTCCACATCCAAAAGTGGCCCTCTCCAGGTCACCTTCCCCACAGAGACATTGAATTTATCAGAAAAGTGCATCTAGCTTGCCATGAAAGGCATCAACCCTGGGGATACTTCCTGGTACATTGGAAAAACTGGTGCAATAGATAGGTGTTCTGCCTATTCGTGGGAAGAGGGGTTCAGCTGTGCTTCAAAGGGCTACTTTTCTCTTGCTGTGTGATGGGTACATTTATTTTAGACTACTGAGGACTGTGTGGAACAGACATTGCACTCGGGCCCTGCCATCAGAAATGGTACAGTGCAGGTCTGATGGGACTGGAAACATAAATGGTCTGGTCTTGTGAGACACAGGAGAGCTACAGGGCCTCTGGAAATAAAAAGACCCATCACTTGCTTTTTTCTTTTCTTTTTTCCTTTTCCAAGTCTAGTGGAACTGTGTTTTCTCTCCCCATGGTTGCTCAGCTATCAAGAGTTTAAGCTTCTGGTACTAGAGCTGAATGTCAGGCAGCTGCTAGGAACTGGACATAGCTACTCTGAGAGCTGCCTGGGGTAGGATTTTATTTTAAAGTGTCTCACTAAAGCATGAAAATGTGAATTTTTATCATTGTATATATATCAGGATTGAAAATATTTAAAAGTCTATTCTTCTCTATGAGAAGGTTTGTTATTAATACAAGGTATATAGAAACGATTGCCAGCCTTCTCTTCCCTCAGTATTTCCTGCTGATAAGACATTCTTGGATCAGATTTGTTGTCCATGATAGATTCACAGCTGATGAGGTAAATTATCTAGCTGAGAATACATAAGCACTTTCTGAGTGAAATGGGAATATATGCATTTTTAAGAGAGAAAAAGAAAACACGTCCTTTCAGTTAAGAATATTAGTTTTCAGTATATGTATATACTAAAAAAACCAGATTTTATTTATATTCTGAGAATGTTTCTCTGTATAACACGTGCGGGCCTCTCCGAGTACTTTGGCCCCCAGTCTGCACACCTTAGGCACACACTTAACAACGCCCATCACAGTAGTCCCTCTCTTGCCAGGGAGACTCCCTACATGTAAAGCTAAGGACATATAGAAGTGCTTTCAATATCAGGGCCCAAAACTTTCAACTCCTGGTTAATAGTCATAATATTCACTTTAGTTAAAGCATCACCGATGTAATAAAGGTATTTTTTCATAACATTTATCATTTTACTTTAAATAGTAAATAGAATTTTATGACTGTGTAATCTGATACTCCATCAAATAAATGTAAAAACCATGGAAGCAGAATCTTCATTTAAAGTATAGATTATATAGAACTATATCTTGGTCTTGAACACCTTGAAAAGCATTTGTTGCTAGAGTTTTTATGGCAAACACATCACCAAAACCAGCTGTTAACCACTGACAAAAAGAAGTTTTGTGTTTTTTGTTGTAAGGGTTAGATCTTGTTCCAGAAACACTGTGTATCAAAATAATTCTGTACAGATATCTGGAGGATGTTTTGTCAAATACTAAGCATGTTATGCTGCTTAAAGTGTTTTCATGTGAATGCTATATTGTAATGAAAATCTTGAGCCTTATGTTGATATGTTTAAGCAGTTGTACCGACCAAAGTAATTTTGGGGATCACAATTAAATGGAAATGTTCTGCTTGATCTCAGACGTTTACATGAGTCTGCCATTCAGTGCCAAGTCCTCACCTTAACAAGCCTCCCATCTTGGAGTGCTCTGTGCTCAGTTACTGCCAAAACATACTTTGTCCTGTAAGTTTCCAAAACACCACAGCATGATCACCATCAGCAAGAGGTAGCCATCTTCAAAAATGTTCCCAAGAACACTGACATAGAGCCATAAAAATTCTTTAAGTAAGCAAACAAAGAAAAACATTGTCCTTTAATGGGGGAGCAGATGAGCTTATTTGCCTTCATATGTATAGAAAGTGAAGTTAAATCTCTACACAAATATTTGCAGCAAAAGCCAGTTTTCCACCAGTTAAGCTGGAGAACAGATTACCCAAGTTCCTACTGCAGTTACAGATGGAGATCTGCCTGAATTCTTTGCAATTAAACCACTTAACTATGATCTGTTGCTTACTAATTACCAACAAATAGAATAGACTCGCCATACTTCCCAAGACAGGAAATAGCACCTGGCAGAGCAGGAAGGTGGGACTGCTACCTGCAGCTAACACCACATGTACCAATATGGGACCACACCTTTGCAGCTGGCCCAAAGCAGCACACCAATGTTATTGGTACTGTATGCAATGACAGAATTAAACATCTACAGTGTATAATTAGTTTTTAAATAAGCAAGGGTTTATTATTTTTATTTTTTAATTATTTCATTAATATGATTTTATTATTCTTTATCATCATTACTGATGAGAAATACATGTGGCGTGAAAAGAGCTTCAAGGTAACGAAGACCATCTGAAGCAGCTGACCTTCTAGCTTCCCTCAGCAAACATATATGATAAGCCTGAGGTGTTCCTCCTGCCCACAGCATTCCGGGTGTGTCAAGTAGTGGACTGGATTCGCAGCACACATCATCAACACAAATCCATGATTCCCAACCAGCCCACAGATTGCAAAGTCTCCTGAGCAATACTAGAATTGCCACAGCTCCATGGCAGTGCACAAAGGCAAAATGGGAGCACCTCGGCTGCCCAGTTGCAAACACAGATGGCTGTTCAGGAGCAGTCCAGCTAAAGGACTGGGCAAGCATGCCTTTTTTTAGGGTGACAAGAATATTACACCTCTCACCTCACCCACAGTCCGCTCAGGTTTAGCACCTTCCTCCAATGCTGACCACAAACACATTGCTGAATTATATTTCTCAGTCTCCCTGAGCACAGTGAGTCTCATAAAATAAAGCTTCAAGTTTGTAGAGTATAATTTGCTACAGGGAGGTTAAACAGTTATTTTCGTGCAAGGTATTATGAGTAGTTCTACATATTCAAAAGGGCTTCCCTTCTCACACACAGTTGCTCCCCTACATTCCCAACCCCCAGAGATCCATATTCCCTCAGAATGGCCTTTCACATCTGCATCCACCTTCACCGCTCTGTGTTCACAGAAAATGCACTGATTTACCATTCAAAATCTCCTCATACCAAACTTGTATCTGACTCCACCCTGCTAGTCCTGTGACTGGCATGCCCCCTCCCTCACTTCCAGCAGTCTGTCCTGCCCACACATCCCAACCACTTCACCAAACCTTTTCCATTCAGAGGCATTGCTAGACCTCTTGACCCTGCTACCACACCCCAAGCCCCAGCCCTAACTCAGTTTAAGCCCCTGTCTTGTTGCATAGCTTGGAGGATCCACCCACTACAGGGAGGATGAGAGCCAGTATCTGTACAAGACAGTAGTTTCTGTGACAATCTGTAGATTAATTTGAATCTTTGATCACTAAGTTAGCCTTATGAACGATTTAGGGTGTAGGATATACTGTGAGAGGACTTGGACTCTATGGGTGGGCTCCAGGATCCTGCTTTAAATCAAGGATATACATTCCTGCAGTCTGCAAGACCAGCACTACCCGACCCAAACTGGCGCTACAGGCGCAGTGCCAATGCACTAACAAGATCAATGTAATCTGCCATCTCCAAATGCCACCAGCCAGCATCCTAACCAAAGAAGCTTCTGAAAGCTTTTAGTTTTGCTCCTTGACAAAACAACAAACCTATTCTACCTAAGGCAGATTTACCATTAGAGCTACCAATTATGACCAGGCCCTTCCACTCCCAGGCCTTGGTCTAGATCTGGATCTACTGGATCTGGAAACCAACTGAAGTCTAAATTTCCTGCTTTGTGAACCCAAAGTTAACTCAATCCCCAGTCCTAATCTTTCTCATTGCTCATTTATCCTCTACAATCCTTAAAGCTCCTAGCCTTGTGACTTAAAAAATCAGCCTGCAAAACCAGGCCAGCATGACCCAGCAGTCATCCATTCCCAGCAGCTCCTCTGGTTCTGAATTAGCCTTCCCTGGAGATACCACAGCCCAAGGTGGCTGCAACCTGCCAACAAACCAAGCCCACATGCTTCTGCTTTCCTGTGCCCCAGTCCTCGCTGTGGTCATTATAGTTTTATAGCTACTGTATGACCTCAAAATAAATTAAGATAGCACCTGCCCTCAACACAAGTTTTTTACCTTCTTCCCCTTGTTTTTAGGATTGAGAGGACCTTGTATGGCCAGGCAAGTTTCCAGTGTTACCTCTCTGATGTTGATCCCCAACACCAAGAAATATTCAGACAACTTCAGACAACTTTCAGAAATTAGACGAGTAAATCACTACATTTGCTTTTTTCCTCCTCCATGATTACTTTTAAAACCCAGTATCTCGTGGTATTATCAAATTAGAGTCACTGTTGTGTTATCTGATCCATACTTTTTTGTTTACCCTCTAGTATTGTCAGAAAGGATTTATTCTCTCTCAGTATAATCTATGTTTAAGTTTTTAAGAAATACTTACCTCCCTCTATAAGAGTGGAACTAACATGCCCAGTTTCAGCATTTGAAGTTAACTGCCAGTCAGTCACCCTGAACTTCCCTTGTAGTCAAGGGAAATAATTAGGCACCTTGGGAGGCTGATTCAACTAATTCTAAGATACTTATCTAACACAAGGCATATGAATAGCCCTCTGAGGCTGTGTATTTCTTTCCACTGGATATAAAGGGACTCAAAGGGAAAAAACACATTTAAAGGTTTAACTGTAGATTTTTAAATCAAGCAAATTAATCCACCTAACCTGCTGTTGTTCCTGTGCTTTCCTCTTAAACAACACTACAACATTTGAGCATTTTAATGTATGATTCATATGGAAAGCAAACATATGGAAGCTATTGCAGTCACTGCCACTACTCAGGATGAAGAACAATAAAATAAATTCCTGATGTGAAAGGGGGAGTGTCACAGATACCCTATTTCAGATAACATCTCCTTTTGCTCCCCTTAAAGGCTTAAAAGCATCAAGTGAGATGTCTTTTTTAAATTTTTTTTACTATAACACATTAACGTGTTTCCCAGAGACAGAAGCCAATTATTAAATGAGGAGCATTCCGAAATGGGCAATAACACTTATTTTTGTTATAACCAAAAGAATAAACAGACATCACTAAGTAGCAGAGAAGTCAGTATTTTAGTCAAACAGATCCAGAAAGTTCCATACATGCAAAACATAGCATACTGTACAAAAAACAATGTTAAAATCATACATTTTTAAACTTCTTCCCAGTTTGAGAATAACAGTGCCACGAGAACTTATCTGCTCTACAGTGCTCCACAAAACACCACAATTCTGACAATACCTAGTATTCATAACCTAATCTTATCAAGAAGGAAAACACACATTGGTGCAGAGGATGGAAAGAACCACCCCTAGAACCCGGTGTAGCCGTTCTGCCTGATGGTGTAGATGCACAGCCCTCTATTAGTTTGCCCCTGCAGTGCTGAAGTCAATAGCAACTTTGTGGATCATTTCAGTGGAAACAGATTCTGTGGTAACATGGGCCTCTGAGAGGAGGGAAACTCCTTCCTTTATGAGTAAATACAGAACACTGATGCAAGTTTAAAGCGCAGAGAAAGAAAAGATGTGGTGGATATAGCTAAGCTCCTTCAAAATGAAAACACGCCCTAGAGTATCTCACAGATTTCCTTTTCTAGCCAGAGAACGTCTTGTCTTCAAAGAAATCTGTCCAAATCCTTCTCATGCTAACTCTTCTCATGACTGACTAGATTGTATGTATAATTTATGTTGATAAGAGAAATAAGATTAAAAAATCCTTCACCTGTAACAATTTAAACTGTCAAACCATATCTTAATCAAATGCCTACTCAATAAGCATTTAAAATCTATTTCTGTTGAATGAACAAATAAAAATGTAGGATGACATTTTACATTTCTTAAAAAATTTCAGTCAATGTAATTGTAATTATTTTGAATACTCGGAAGATATTAAGAAATGTAACTTTGTGTGTGCTTGTGCAAGCACATGCAGAGGGCATGGATGGAGAGAGAGAGAAATTTATGAAATGGAAGAAGCAGATGCAGGAGGTTATGGCTGAGGCAGCAGCCGAGGAGGACATGCTTTGAAGATACCCACCATGGATTTGTGAAGACAGAGACTGTTGACTTAATAGAGACTGATTCAAGTTGTTAATACAAGTTAAATATTTATTATACCCAGTTTATACCAAATGGTATTGTTATTTTCCCCTCACGTTTTATCCCCTATTTTTTGATTGGTTGTGAGTTGCTGCATTGCAGATACTCCCCTCATTGGCCCCCACTAATCCTCTGGTCCCTCCTTCCTCTCAGGATTGGTTGTTGTTCCTGCCTGTCCTATGCTCCTCCCCAATTTCTAGAATCTTCCCATGTGACCCTACAAATAGAGCTAGCGCCCTAGAATAAAGTTGCAATAGCTTTGAGCTACCACTCTGTGTGAACCCCCTGGCTGTCGCGTCTTCCTTTTCTCAACGACTGTGACAAGCACAGATCTAAAAATTCACACATACAAAAAACCATATTATTCAGGAAGAATTTTCCAAAAATTAATGAAAACTTAGTAAGTACAATATATGGCAATTAAGTTTTTGAAAGGGATAACTAATTTTTGCAAACATTGTAAGTGTCCTCTTAAATAAAAATACTCTGATATCAGATATACTAAAGTATGATTTGAGATAATTTTTCTGCAATACATTTTCTATTGCAAAAACTACTGTGCTTCTCGAGCAACATTATTTTCTTTTAAAACAGGTTATTTTAAAATTAGAAATCAGACTTGAAAAAGGCAAAGTTGAACTGATTTCAAAAGGTTTCACTCGTCTACAAAATTATTTTTCAAATGTCATCAAACAAAATGTTATCTAAATCAAGTAAAAATGACATGTTCCCAATCTTGAATTATTCAGGAATTCCTCAGTTGACCATTTTTTCCAGTACAGTTAGGATGCAACCATCTCTGCCATGTCTCCAAGACAATGAAATGAGAGTAATCTCAGCACAGAGCACATCAAAGCAACAGCCTGACTTACTTTCTCTGAACTGCCTGTGTGAGGAACCAATTGCCACCTTCCCCTAAAGAAGGATCAACACTGAAAAAATCTCCTACAGTATGCCTCTACATTAACACCATGTGAATGCCCACCATAGCATCCAAAATCCAAAAAGGATGAAAAGTAATGCTGTCCTGAAAAACTGGTTCACTAAGAACATATTTTAGTGGCAGGTCACAGGAATTAGGAAAAATAAATTTACTCCCTTTATCAGATTAGCCTCACTAGGAAAGAAAAGGCTAAACACAATACCCCTCAGCCATACCTACTTCCTACTCCCACCATTTTACTTTCGGTGAGGTCTGCAGCACAGCACTCAAGATAAGGGAAGGCCAGTTTCAGTCTCAAACTTAATGTTCTTTCTTCTGGTGAAACATTTAGTAATAAGTAAGCATTCAGGGGTTTGTTTGCTATAGATTTCCTTTAATCTAATCAGTGTTTAACCCATTCACCTATGAAAGCAACATAGAGGTTCCTACTTGATTTCATAAGACTACAAATCAGAAACCAAATCTGTCACACATACACACACATGCAAAATAATAATCCATCTCTGCTTCATACGAAACTATCTCAAAGAAAAAGTAATCTTAATGCGAATAAAGACTGCTGATAACAGTTCAAACTTAGACTGGAAGATAAATAATGTTAATTAATAATGATTGAAGTAATTTTTAAAAATTCCTTTTTCTTTTTGTGCATGTTTTGGCTGGGATGGAGTTAATTTTCTTCACAGTGGCTAGTATGGAGCTGTGGTTTGGATTTGAGCTGGAAACAGTGTTGATAACACAGGGCCTTTTCCATTATCAGTGCTCACACAGTGTCGACATCTCTTCCTGCTCAACCCACTCAACCAGCAAGGATGCTGGGGGTGCACAAGAAGCTGGGAGGGGACATAGCCAGAACAGCTGACCCCAACTGACCCCAGAGATATTCCATCCCAAATGTCACCATGCTCAACACACAGAACTGGAGGAAGACAGTGGTAGGGGAAGGGAGGACATTCAGAGTGATGCTGTTTGTCTTCCCAATGTTTGTTACACATGATGGAGCCCTGCTTTCCTGGGGATGGCTGACTACTTGCCTGCCCTTGGGAAGCAGTGGATGAATCCCTTGTTTTGCTTTGCTTTTATGGGCAGCTTTGGCTTTCCCTATTAAACTGTGTGTCAGCCCACAAGCTTTCTCCCTTTCACTCTTACAATTCTCTCCCCCATTCCACCAGGAGGGAGTGGGCAAGTGGCTGCATGGGGCTGAGCTGCCAGCTGGGGATAAACCACAACACTTTCACAGTTTAAATAAAAGCTTCCGAATTACTGGAAAAATGTAGACATCCACTTGTAAAATTATGAAATACATCAAGATGAAAGCAGCTGTTAGAACACACTTAAGCATTTTAAGATTACATTTGTTCACAAGATTTTCAGAATCAGCTCTTGGTTTTCTTCTCCAAAAACATGGGTGGAGCAACAACTCGGGTCATTGATTTTTTAATTTACAAAAGAAAACTAACTTCAATTCTTTAACTTTTGTAGGTTCTCCTACCACTAAAAGAAAACAAACAAACACAAAGCAAGACAAATACAATAAATAACACTAGTTCTTAAAACAGGATGGCAACCCATAAGGCTGCCCTATCGGGCTCTGATGAAGAGGGTTTCATCAGGAGTTGTGGGACAATTGTCCTTCTCAGTAACAGTCTCTACTGTACCTGAAGCAGATACAATCACTGCCGTTTTAGCTGCTGAAAGAGCTTTCTCCTTCTCTGCGATGGCAGCACATACTGCCACAATTTCATCACTTTCAAAGTCATAGTCAGGGATTGGTTCTTGTGCAAGCTCCTTTTCTTTCACTAGTGCTTGCACTGACTCAGTCTTTGTTGCCTTCTGCTGTTCATGTAGTTTTCTGGCCCAGGAAAGGTCCTCTTTCCATACTTCAGGGTTCATTGGAAAGATGTGTAAGGATATCTGGAAACTTCGGATTGCCTATAAACAGAAGAGGGAAGAAACAAAGATTGGACACTCTAAAGTCTACCTATTTCATCATAAAAATTGACAACAGCAAAAAAATTACATACATCATTCACTCAAAGACAAAAACCATTTTACTCTAATCTGTCTTTACTGGAGCAATGCTCCCTCAGCTTACGTTCCATAGCAGCATCACTCCCAAACAACTGTGTCTGAAAGTATGAAAACACATAAACAAAACAGATACCTGGCAACAAAGGCACAAATAAAGAGTTCGTGTATACAAAAAACAATATTGTAATTAAAAAGGTAAAAGCAAAAATAATTTTTTGGTTTGATGGTTTTCTTTTCCACGTCTCTCTCATCATCAGATGTATGGAAAGGCAAAAGCAGATATGGTTTAAAGAAATATAGAAAAGGTATGACTGGAATTTAAAGTATCACTAATATTACTGCTTTTAAATTAGCATACAATCACTTCATATACAGACCTAATACTACAAAAATACTAGCCCCATGACAAGCAGTTTCTGTAACAGGTTTGGGCTTGCAAAAACACCTACATAAATGGGCAAAAGTATGCAAATAAACTCTCAACTTAGAGAGTTCCTCTCAGAAAGAACTCCTATAATCTCATAAACCATGTAATATTAGTACATATAAGTACAGTTGATACTGATTCTCCTTTCATGCAGTTCAACTAGGAAAAGACTCAGAAATCTTCAGCACATAAGTTGTTAAATATATTAAAAAAAAAGTGACCATCTAAATCCAGTAGATGTGCTATTCGACAGTAAAAAGAGGTTGCTACAATACTGGAAAAAAGCTAGACCAAGCATTACAAATGTATTGCATTTTAGTTATTTTAACAGTGAAAAGGTAAAGACTGACCTTACTTACTCAAACATCTGTACAGAGACGTGTGTATTTCACATTTATGACTGTACAGACAGATATGAAAATGGTCATGGTAGTGACCAAACTCTTGTGTGATAACATACAGAAGCCTTCCTATAGACTGGGAAAACAGTGATTATATGGATTATTATATAGATTTGGATTATATTTGAGAAGAGTTCTAGCAATTTGCATATTAAGACTTTAAAGACATAAGAACAACCATCAGATTCCATATTCTATTGTAATTTATAAATACTTAAAGCATGAAAATTAATTTGCAAAATCACAAGCTTTCGTCTGCATTGACAGAAATTGACAGTTTGTACTTCTGATGGCACAGAGAAATATATGAACCCTGTATGACATGAACTCAGAAGACAAGGGATACAAATCAGATTTAAGAAATTATGATTATGCTACCAGTATTACTGCTGTTGTAATAGGTAGCCTTTCAGTTCCGGGGAAAAAAAAAAATACTTTGATTATTGGTCAACAGCCAGCTCTGAAGTGTAGGAGCATGCTGAACTTTAAACAGAAGGAGGAGTGCAGTTTAATTCTTGTAAACCAGTGTCATTTTATTCAACTCCGCTAGCTTTTAATTTTCAGGGATAGATGAACTCCAAGTAAACACTAAATGCTCTTTTTTGTATTTCTGTTGAAAACAAAATATAAACAAACACCATCTGCTCTTAAGCTTTCCATGGAAGAGGTCCCCTAATTAAAGCTTGTCTATATAGTTACATTCAAGCACAATAAACAATGTTAAACACAGTAATTAACTATAAGGTAAGCTTTGAAAAAAATCTTACCAAATAAAGCTTTGAAGCTGCTTTGATGATTCATAAAGCATAAAAAGATCATCTTAGTAAATCAATTAGAAGAAAGTTTTTGTGTGTGACATTTTTACAAAGAAATAATAAAGTAATAAATTTTTAAGCGCTGCAAAAGATCAGAGGGATTAATTTGAAAGCAGCAATGTAGTACTGAAAAATACAGACTTGTCATCCATATAAAATTTTACGCTGCCACTGCAACTGCACCTGAAGCCACTAATTTCTTTTAAGACAGAAGAAAAGAAGAGTGCTACTTCTAAATCTCCCCCTAATGGATGTGTAAATCTCCTTTGCCAACTGCCTGTTTTATTATAGGAAAACATGGTGACAAGTAGATTAAACTGGTATTTCTAGCCTCATTTTAAAGGGCAACTGTGGTTTCAGAGATCCCACATATAAGGACTAAAGGACTTTAGATCAGTACATAGTCATGTATCTGGTTTTGCTTCTGCAGGGAGGTGCAATGTAAAATCTACTGCAAGACATTTTTGCTTGTGGAATTAAAATATTTGAAAAATTCGTATTTTTGAAGTATTTTACATTTTATCTCACTAGACAGTATTCAGTAGAAAACAATCTTTCATTTGTCCCATGAGCAGTCTCTTGTGCTAGTCTGCACAGTCTTTCAATGTGAAGAGCAGTTTTGATCAGACTACAGTTTTTACAAGTTTTTATAACACATGGACTTATCAACTGTTACTATACAGAAACCCCTAAAAAAGGTAAGGGAGCATTTTAAGAGGTTATGCAGTTTGCATCTGCCACCAAAGCATGTATTAGGCCTTTATATTACACCTGACAGACAGTTTCTGACCTATTTTAAAGGATGTCCACCAATGAAGATATGCATACATCTACAAACAATCTTCTTCTGTGTTTAATGATTTTTAATACGGATTTTTTTTGTTCAGTTGTTTTTTGTTTTTACAGCATTCAACACAGTACTTGGGGGTAGTGGTGCATGAAAACCTGGACATGAGCTAGCCATGTGTGCTCACATCCCAGAAAGCCAACAGTGTCCTGGGCTGCATCCAAAGCAGAGGGGGCAGGAAGTCAAGGTGATTCTGCACCTCTGCTCTGCTCTGCTCTGGTGAGACCCACCTGGAGCACTGCATCCAGCTCTGGGGTATGAGTACTTTTACCTTGCAAATCGGAACACTCCAGGAGACTAGAAAACATTCACCTCTCTATTACCAAATTGTACTGCTAAAATTATTACAGGAATTTCAAAACAATTGTACAACAAACTTTCTGTCTCATCCCAGTTTGTCTTATCTTGTGCATCTGTTTTAGCTAGCACTTTTAATTACAAGGTCAAAATGTTCAGAAATGTACTTCTCGAAAGTTCTGAGCATCTGCCAAAGATGCTCAGAAGACACCAGATATATCAGTTGCAATCACTTGCGAGAACTCAGTACCCCTGGCAGATATGTACCTGAAAAGGGCATTTCAACTTTTGGAGACTTGCTTGCCCTTCTGCTTTCTTGATGGAAAATCTGATTAGAAAATCCTTTCATTCATTAAAAGTTATTAGGTGGGTTAACACAAAACACATTTATGATTTCCAACAGCAGTTGGGGAAAAAAAAAAAAAAAGGATTACACTTCAGGACTAACATAGGGCCTTTCTGGGAAAGTAATATTAATGGCTATTACCTGTAACTCGGTAGGACTGTTAAAATCTGTTGCAAAGAATATAACAGAACCCCACTTTAACTGACAAAGCATGGCATTTTGTCTCTAACTTAGTATTTCCCAAATACTTTGGCTTTTCAGTGGAAGGCCAACCATTAGCTTCCTTTTGATTACCAAAATCTTTTACATGTCTAAATGCTAACATTGGTAACATTTTGAAAAATTATCTCGAATTCAGAATTAAGTTATGTTAATTAGCTGGATTCCAATAAAACATTACTCTCTTTGGGAGCACATAACTCCCATCATTATCTAAAATACCTAAAACTATTTCTTTCAAGAGAAATAAAAGGACAGGGCTGATCTGAGTATTCATATTGTCAAGGCTTGACTCCTTTGACAAAATGTTGTGTCACACATAAAGACTGCTAAGTCACTAACTGTTTAGTAAGAATACAACAAACCACATCCTTCAAAACATCAAACAAAAAGCAAGAAAAAACTTGTGCATATTTACACATCTACCCAGTTCACTTTGTAATCCTCAGTACTCCAGATCTTACAGGGACCCAGAACAGGGTCAGTCACAGAATCACAGAATGGCTGAGGTTGGCCAGGACCTTCTGAGGCCACCAGGGCCTATCCCCTGCTCCAGCAGGGCCACCTGGAGCTGCTTGTCCATGACCATCTCCAGACGGCTGATGAATTTCTCCATCGTGGGAAACTTGTTACTTTTGTTTGGTCCTCTCTTGTTTGGGATTTTTTAATGCTGCTTCTGTTTGGGCTGTTCTTTTTTTCCTGTTTAACCAAAGTATGGGGCCTACTCTGTTTCACAGGAAGAGCTGTTCTAATGAAGCTATGTGAACGTTGTTACTGGTTAAGATGTCATCACCAATACAGTAAATATAAGTTGTTAACCCAAAAATTTACAATTAAATGAAATATTGAAAGCCTGACTAAATTTCTACGGTTTCTACATTCACTGCAAGTTTACTCAGTTGTGCTCTGCACAATGATTTGTAGAATTCAAGGAATTTCTGCCTTTACAGAAATAAAGTTCTCCTAGTTCACATTTAAGTAGCACTGTTGAATTAACCTATTTAGTCAATTCAGAAAAAAAAAAACCAACAACTTTTTAAAAAAGTAAAATAAAAAGGGACTAATTTACGTCATTCTTTCTATCACAAGTTTGACAAAAACTAAATCAAAACAAATCTTTATTTGCAAAAAATGAAAATATTAGACAGTTCATAAATTAAATTAGTTTGGAAGCTGTATTTTAGACCTGGGAAACTTCAAATTAAAATACAGTCATTTTTTTCCCCCTACAAAAAAATGCATCATCCATTGTGAAGTAATAAAAATATTTACAACAGACCATTTGGCAAGATGAGGGTAATGAAGACAGACACTGGTGGGGGAGAAATGAAACAAAGAAACAGAAGAAGCTGCTTTTGAGAAGGGTACTAATTCCCAAATCTCAAAAAAAACCTAAAAAGCCCTTACACTTATGCTTGATTAATTTTTCTTTGTAAAAAATATAATACAGGGAAAAATTAGAAAATCACGGCAATGAAAGACTAGCAGAAAAAGATAATTATGACTTAGACTACATGGCCAAGAAGGCTCCACAGGTTCAATAATTATGAACTCATTTCATATTTTAAACTCCTTCAGTCTTAACCTTTTAAAATTCCTTAAAAATTGCTTGGTTGACAAATCAATAGTGAACATTGTCTACATTTTTGGACAACTCCCCAAGTTCTTTGTATGTGAGAACATATTAATCAGAATCCATTCTGACTGGTGTGATATGATTTGCCTATGTAGGCAAAGCTTACAGGACCTAGTGAGCAGACCTGGTCGTACATGTAGTATGGATATATCACTATTTATAACTGATATTACAGCAGCTGTAGCTTTTTTTACAGAATAAGCAGCATTAGTTACCCAGGACCCTTGAAAGAAATAAAACTTTGAATTTCCTGTGACTAATGCATTTAGAAATCTTGGACATAATTTACAGCAAAGGTTTCATCCCTTCCTTAAAGGCAAAAGATTCAGACAGAACAGACCATCTACCCTTACCTTCTACACCACAAAAGCCATGGAATGTCACCAGTGTTGTAATGCAGATATGCATGGATTTATATGATATATTTCATATTATGATACTACAACAACAAAGGGAGCACTCTGCACATCAGCAACGTTTTGTCTATGGAGACTGGAGCACCTCCCCTATGAAGACAGGGAAGCTCGGGCTATTCAGCCTGGAGAAGAAAAAATCACAGAGAGACCTCATAGCAACCTCCCAGTAACTGAAGGGGGCCTACAGGAAGCCAGAGAGGGACTCTTCATCAGGAACTGTAGTGATAGGACAAGGAGCAATGGGCACACACTGAAAGAGGGGAAATTTACGTTAGATTTTAGGAAGAAATTGTTTATTGTGAGGGTGGTAAGGCACTGGAACAGCTTACCCAGAGAAATTGTGGATGCCCCATCCTTGGCAGTGTTCAAGGTCAGGGTGGACAGGGCACTGAACAACCTGGTCTAGAGGGTGGTGTCCCTGCCCACGGCAGGAGGGTTGGAAATAGATGATCTTTAAGATTCCCTCCAACCCATACCATTCCATGATTCTGTAATTCTAGGTTATTCCCATTGTTTGGGTTTGTTTTGGTTTGTTTGTTTTAATACTGCTCCTTACTATATTTTAAAAGTTAGTTTTTTGGGTTTGAAATATAACCAGTATCTTTTCTTATCTGAGAGCTCATGATGAGTTATTCTTCTAATGGACTTTTGTTAATGTATCTGAATTTAAAAGGTCACTTGCTGTGTTTCCACACTAACTAGCAGAAATCTATTATACTCTATACGTTACAGTATTTACACACAGCTGGTAATATGACATAGGGGGAAAGTCTCCCTTTGGGTTACATCACGTACCACATACACAAGATAGCACCATGACATACAGCTACAGCTAGAAAAAAGATGCACTTCATCTACTACTACAGAGCATCCCTGGCTTTTTGCTGTGTTACTAAGTGAAGAAGCAACTTCAGCCACCATTTGAGGTCAAGGAGTCAGAGGAAAGCAGGAGTGAGAACACATGATTTGCTGCATGTGAAGCAGGAGAGCAGGAGACAAGGAAAACAAGATACTAGAATTTTATCAGCAAGCGTGTATAGAAGTGAGCCTGAATATCAACTGGGACTTCACATTACGTTCATCTTTAAATTATGGTGACCTCTAGCAGTACAGCACCTAGAATATGCATTTATGTCAACATAATTATTCTACTGCATAAAGCCACCACGTAAATGTAGTATATAACACAAAAGTCTTCAAGCTAGGCAGGTCTTTCACAAGTTCAGCAACAAAACCACACAGGAAGCATTTGTGAAAAGCAATAACGTAGAAAAAATTATTGGAGATAAGTAACAACAATCTTTTTCCTTGTCTACGTTCAGGTTACCATCAGGATATACAGCTACGTTGATATTTCTGTTCTTTCCTTCTCATTCACAACTAATTTTGCTTTCCTACCAGTGCTATCTCTCCTAATCCAAGCTGGGCACGTCCCAAAGTCTGCCAGGCATCCCAGGAACGTGGGTTTCTCTGGACAGCCATTTCTGCTGCATGCACTGCTGGGAACACTTCATGTAAAGACATCAGGACCTATAAAAGAAATAGAAAAATAAGAGGAAGAAAAATAAGCAAAACTGAAAAAAAGTTTAAGTTTTCTGGGATTACCCAGGCAACAACCATTGTTTCAATAACTAAGGACCAGTTCATCTTACCTTGCTTTTTTTAGTTTAGTTGTCTGATCTCAGTCACCCAAACTCATTTCTATCCCCATGGATACAAACAGGCATGCTAGAGGATGATTCACCTAAACTATTTAAGCAACTCCATTAGAAGTAAATGAACTGCTTCTGATGGCATCTCCCCTTGTCTATAAACCCTACACTCTGTAAAAGGATAACAGAATACACCGAAGGACAAACACATGGAGAATTAAACACAATACATGTGCAACTATTGTTGAAAAACTTCTGGGTTGTATTTTTTCTTTTTAATAGAAGACTGGAACCTACTGAAGACAGTTACAGTGCACATGATATAATTACAGAAACAATCCCCTGTAATTCAGCATGGAAAAAGACTATTGTATTTAGAGAGTAAGCATTCTGCAACAGCAAAGCCTAACTTAGACATGAAGTCTATTTAAAGAAGAAAAAAAGTGGTTCCTGAAAGTGAAAATCTGTTACTCAGCAGTTACCATAGTATTTTTCTTCTTGCATTCAATCTCCATAACTAAGTCTATAAATCATAGTTAGCAATATTAATGTGGCTTAAAGCTTGCCATATGTTTCCAAGACTACCATGAGATTGGCACATTACCTGAAAACCTGCATCACACTCTGAGGTCATGATTTCAGACACCCACATGCTGTGGTGGTAGACACCACTGTAAGAAACAAATGACAACTGCATTCCTGTAGTATGAGGAGAATGTCAACCACAAGAGTAAGACTCATGCGTGGGCAACCACTTTCATCCCATCTGACCCACAAGTATGATGAATAATTTTAGAACATATTAGTACTATTGCTGAAGTGCAAAAAGCATTTATTTAATCTTACTGTTCTAAGGTATATTAAATAGATAAATATGAGTGCAGAGTAAAGGAGGATTCAAATGTGATGATCTTCAGTATTTACTGTAATTAACGTAAAGTACTTGCACACCACAGGGGTGAGTACACAAAAAAAAAAAGGGGGCAGGGGGGAACAGAGGAAGGCAAGATTTACAGAAAGTAATCCTGTACTGAAGAAACCAAGACACATCACAAGCATAGCTTCTGAAAAACCCTACATACTTCTGCTGTTTTAGTATGACTAAATTTTTCTGAAGACTAATCCTATGGCTTCTCTTTGATTCCATTTAATGGATTGTACCTTAAAATATAGAAGTACCTAAAAAATCTTTAAAAAACAACCTACAGTCATATGTCATTTTCCCCTTTTTTCCCCTCAATGACTGTGCTCTGTATCAAAGCCTGTAATGAACGTTATGTATTTTTCCAAAACTTTCAGTGCAATTACAGGTTTGAGTGCAGTTTCTCTTTTCTGCAGCAGATCTGTGAAGTGAATCAAACTGTTACTAGTGGACAGGTGTACATCCTACCAAGATTAAGTGATTCTCCACCTATCAGCTACCTTTTACATTAGTGTCTTAACGTGTTTATTTTCTAAAGAGGAAACAGAGAGTATACACTCACCAGAACATTTTTATGCATCCCAAGTATTCAGTACTTCTTACCAGTACTTTCTACTGCAAATTCCAAAATTCCAAAACATCTACGTAAATGTTTAGGGAGCCTTTTGTAGTTTTTAATGAATTTTAATGTTTTGTTTACTGAATTATGACCTCAGTAATAAAAGGCAATTATTCCACTTTCATCTATTTATGACTGTTGTGTGTACTAACGTAGACAGCTGCTTTAAAAATGCTCTTCCAGATCATGGTAGTAATTACTAGTAACTTTGGCATCAGTTTCTCAAAGTCCATTAAAACAAGTACATATTTGAATGCATAAGCATTTTGTCCAGCATAGGTAGTTTTTCCAGTTATTAACAAAATGACTCAGCAATTCTTGTCAGTCATTGCAAAAGAATAAATTTATTAATGCACACTGTTTTCCAACACTCATCTCAAGAATCTCATTGTACATATATATATGTGTATATATAAAACTGACTAGAGGGAAATGTCTTATAAGTATGTTCAATAAGTGGATTTTCAGGACTTTATTCCAACAGATTTACCATTGTTACATGCATTAAAACAAACAACATCCATGTCATACAATGACTTAGTTTAACAGATATAGCTTTAAAAGCCATACATGAGAGATCAGAAGAATTAGAAGAACTCAGAGGCAAAAAGCTAGTTTAATGTAGCAACTATCATCAAGACACTGACCAAGTATTAATAATCCAATTAACAGAGTGACCCATCCTGTTCTACCCACAATATTTTGGAAGTTTTATGAATCTGAGTAAATTCTGGTTTTAAATGACTTCACTGGATTGAGGCTGAATCACTATATATAGATACATTCCAAATCCAGTGAAACTAACCCAATTCCTTTTTCCATCCAGAAACCCATTTCAAAATACAGATGAATAAAATTCATCCTACCCATAAGCAGCTTACATTTATCCATGCTGTAAAGTGATTACCATTACACTACACAGAAATGATTTTCTGGAATTTCAATTTCTGGAGTTTACATTAATGTTCCGATAGTAAACTCGTCTCACTACACATTCCAATTTAAGGAAAAAAAATTAAAAATAATCAGCGATTATTAGCAATGTTTTATTACCTAAACTTGGGATCATAAGTCTAGTCTTGTCTTAGAAACCCTATAATTTCTTAAGTGAGAAGTCATTCGCCCAGTTCAAGATTAAAAAAAAACTCCAGAAAAGAGGAAATGGAATTATTTCCATATGAGTGTGATGGGTTTAATATACAAAAACAAAGAGGAGACATACATCTGAAATCCTGGTCCTGTTCAATGAATGTAAATTCAGGATGCAGCACTGTACAAAACTAGATCCTCATATCGCTGATGACAAAACATCTAAAAAGCTTATTAAATGGAACTAAACCTGAGTGTTTACATTTGAATTTACTTGTTTCTATAAACGTCTATAAACAATTGTATTGTGTCCCTTAAAAATCCTGTCATAGTTGCATAGTGTGTTCAACCATGTTATCTGAGATCTGAGGTGGAAGTATCACTACATAAGCAACACTAACCAGGTTAGTTCTCAGGAGTAGTACAGAATATCAGAATGTCTCATTTCAAGAGAGTTTGTTATAAACACCACAATGTATCAAGTCCTTTGATATCTCTCTTCACACAGTAAAGAGTTCCCCATGGTCCAGTCCCCAAATGTTCACAGATTTAAAGAATTTGTTGAAATCTGTTCCTTCATCTTTGTAATTCAAAGCAGTAATAAAGTAATTCAGTCAATATCTAAGAAATTCAGCTCACAATTAGTTTTACACATTAATACAGGCAGTCCTTATACATTCCTTTGAACATACACACTATGCTACTTATCTAACATTATGACCAAAACTAGGCTGTTGTTGTAGGGTCTTTTTTAAAGATTTGTGGTTTTCAACAAAAATGTAAAAATGAACTTGCATAAACATTTACTTGACACTCGTTCTTGCAATGCGGGAGCAGCTTAGGCTGGTAATGGAATATCAATTATATATACTGACAGATCTTGCATGCAAAGAAAAGTGCACCCCTAACCTCTCCACACACCATAAAAATCTGGTTTAAAATGGGTCAAAGACTAGCTGAGGGAAATGGAAAAAAAAAATCTCATCAACTTCTATGGGTTTTTGAAGCAGTTGAGCAATTCCACAATTCCCATGTGATTTTCTGGAAACACAGTTATTTCAAGTGTCTTTGACAACTAGGAACTTTAAACGCTATTTCCGCTCTTCAGAAATACTAAAAGACATTTGTCCTACATCTGTTAAAATACAGAGCTTTAAGAACTTACCATAAACATTTACAGATTCCTACTGTGCTGTTAGCATATTTATCTGAACTGGATATTAAACAACACAGTATTGAAAATGTTAAATTTGCGGCTGAGAAAGGAAATACTCATGAACTGGGAAGCTGCTATATAACCTAACATAGGATTATCTTAATAAATGTAACAGAATATAAGACAGATATTCAAGACTGTGACAAACACTCCATCCTCCAATGTTAAATTCTCAAAAGAAATTACTTTATGAATAGATTTTCCTCGCTGAAAGAAAATTAGTAGAGACCATAAAGAACCTTTGCATATTGCACAAAGTCATTCTTACCATGAATCTCCTCCCCTAGTATGTGACCCACATACCAACACAGGCAGATTTTTATAGACCTAGTACTGGTTAAGCCCTTGCTGAAGTTGTACAGTTCTTCCAAAACATTTTCATTGAGCTACAGATGAACAGCTGCAGTATTTGCATTGGTATGCTGCATTGGAATAACACAGTCAGCTCTAAGACTGTATCAGTTAAATATTAACCATAATATTTTTTGAATTAATTACATATTTTGGCAAAAATGGATTTTTACAGCTCACATTAGTGCCCTTATTAGTAGAAGGGTATCAAATTACACGTTATACTAAACAGCTTCCAGTAAGCATAAGTCATACTGCAAAAAACATCTGTAATAATTATTTGCACATACGAAAGAGAGGTTGCCAATTGAAACATTCGATGTTTGGATGTTTGGTTAAAGAGATTCACTAAAGAGTTCTATAAATGTATACTCTGTACATAAGCTTTTCTTGTGTTCTCATTCACAGTGTAATAAAAGCGTTACACGATATAAGGACGTGAAAAAAAGAAAGAGTGAACTGCCTAGCCCTGCTCTCCTCTTCAGGAAAGCAAGCAAAGGCATGGTGGAAGCTGAGGCCTAGGTTCTATTATTCTTTCTGCTTTCATTACTCTCCAATGGTTTCATTAGACAGGGAAAGATATTTTACAAGATTAATCAAAGTCACACAGCCGGTTTCTCAACTGTAGTTCTTGCACACAACAACTAAACAATGTTGCCCAGTATCTGCTGACAAATGTATTGTTTTTTTTCTTAATTTCTCAACTGATAAAGAACTGTCATGCTTTACCTGTGATTTCATCTCATAAAGTGTAGCATCCTCTGGAGTTAATTGAAGTGCTTCATCCCACTTGAGAATAGCCTCTCGGTACCTGTAGTTAAAACAACATTACAAGTGTCACTATATTTAAAGACACTGGATATTTCTATTTATATCCTGACATTGTCCTAAATAAAGTGCCATGGTATCTGATTAGTATTAATTATTTTTCTAATTATTTCCCCATAAGACATACTGAACTGTTTTCAGGAACTAGCCACTTGTTGTTTTGACCAAACAGATGCTAAGTACAACTGGCCTCAAGTGAATTTACAAATAAACACAGGAAACCTGTAGCAAAGCTTAATGACTTAAAACTAGGAATCTTAAACTAAGTCCAATTCCCCTCATTGTCAAAATCATCCTTAGCCAGGCATAAAGAAATATATTCTGAACCCAACATGACTTGATATAGTCACAATTTAAAACTTCTTTTTGTACTGTAAGATACTGTAAGAATCTAAAGACACCTAAGTAACTACAGTATATAAATATAAAAAAGAAGTTGAAGTAAACAGCCATACTGAAATCACTCAACTTTGGGAAAGCATACACTAGCTTCATATGTTGACTATTCTAGAAAACAGAACAAAACAGAAGAGTTGACCAAAACCAATAAAAATTAGCTCTTTGTCTTCAGCAATGAGGTAAAACTTGATCAAATGCATACTATGGTTTTGTCCATATTGAAGAATTGTGACGGAATAGATGCAGTTACAGGGGTACAGTCTTTCAGCCCTAAAGGTGGCATCAGATCAACATTAATGAGTCTGTGGGATACCACGTGTTCTCTGAATCTGTTTAAAAATCCACATTTGTTATGGAACTGTGCAGGAACTCCTGTATTTATATTAATTACACGGTAAAGGTATGAAAACAGTTACTCTTGGTAGATACACATCCTGCAATTTTAATACAGTATAGATAAAACTACAGTAATTTTTACAGGCACTTCATATGGAAACAGTTCTTATCTTCCCCTACTCCCCCTTCTTCCTTCCCTTTCCTTTCCCCATTTTTCAATCCTCTGGGTTTTATTACACCTCCAGGTTTTCCAGAGGAGTCACATGAAGACTTCAGAAAGTTCCGAACCAACTGAGAATAAAATATTCCAATTGGGAATAGAAAAATAAGACTGGAAAAGCAATGCAACTGAAGTCAAACACTCCTTATGATTCAGGTTTTATTAGTTTGCAAATTACACTGGTAAGTATATTTGAGTCCTAAGCAAAGCATGTTCCAATAAAGTTTCACATTTCCTCAAAGTTCAGCCACCAGCTGTGCATTTTGTCATCTCAGCTCGTTCCTTATGGGCAGGTGTGTTCACTCTAAAAAACCATCATGATATTTTCTACATACACCAGTAGAAGCTTTAAGCTGTTATTTAGTTGGTAGGGACTACTTTTTAAATAGAAGCTTACAGTTTTGTTCAAGACCTACCACAGACCTTGCACAATAAAGCCTACACGAGTAAGGGAAGTCCTCTGCTCAGTTAGGTGGTATCCTGGTCATGCAGAAAGGTACAATATTACAAGTGTAGCAAAAAAGTTTAGTAAAAAAAGATTTTGGAAAACGGAGCAAATACGGTAATAACATGAGTAGCCAGAAAGGAACTGGCATCCTGCAAGTAGAAAGATATAAGAAAAACATTGCATTTCAGGAATCATAATTATCACTTCTATGAACAGAACATTGCTCAAAGTGTCAATCTGAATGGCATAAAAATTCATAGCCAGAACATAGTACCTCTGAAGGAAGCACCAAATACAAGCTAACGTTCCCCCAAATCTTAATAGGTTTTGCTGCCAATTTGTCAGCAGTCTGCCAACAGAATAAAGATGGACAAGGGAAAAAAAGAGCAGTCCATTAACAGAAACACTACGCTATGTGTGGTGTAACTCTGTGAGCCTCAGGAAGCATGATCCAAGAGAACGGACAACAGAATGCCAGAATCACTACCCAGCCTGAGAACACAACAGGAGAGGGCTGGAGAAGGAAAAGTTTTCTGCAGGTATACACTGAACCGACTGCTAAAAGTACTGACTGCTGACTACCAGTTCACAGTGTGGAGATACCCACATGGCTGTTAAATAGTCATCTTTTCAGTGCATGTATTTCCTTGAGAGGAAAGTCTGATAAAACATGACTGCTCTATTCCTTTAAATACACAGAAAAAAGGATGTTTCCATTGCTGTTCCAGGAGAAACTAAGGTCCTTACTAAGGGAAACTGAAGCATGTTGCTTGCTCTAGTAACACAAATTTCAGAAAAAATCATTTAAGTAAAGACAGTCCATTAATGAAAGAATTTTCTACCTCATTCCTCTGAAGGAAAAGATTATATACTGTATTAAATATCAAATGACTGAAAAAGTTTCCTGGGAATATAAGGTACAATTGTATAGTCAATGTTACAGTAAATGTTTTATGAAAACCATAAACCTCGGCTGAAATAAAAAGTGAGGTAGCTCAGGAGTAGTGTTGTAAAATAAATAATTAAAACAATAGACCATTTTATGGTTCCCAGTATCTTTTTTTGAGCTGTACAGGACCTTTACCACTACGAGAAGGTAACTAGTTTTCAAAAGCAAAACTTCAACATAAATATAACATGTGCTTTGGATTTAATCAACACATATTTAATGGGCATTCCATTTGCTATTCCCATTTCTTTTCTTAGAAATTAAACAAGCTCACATACAGTAGCGTGACTAGCAGGTCACAAGCATGTATGCATCAGCTGAGCTACAAAAACTGCCATGTCACGGCGGAAGAACTGAAGTAATGAATTTTAGCTTAATGCTGCTCCACCAAGGTCTGCCAGGACTTCTTCCCATATGTCTGGTATAAAGAGCGAGCACACATGTTTTGAACACATGCTATGGCACTGCTGATACATAGCATCACAGAATATGTTGAGTTGGAAGGATCAGAGTCCAACTCTTAACCCTGCATAGGACCATCCCCAGGAGTCACACCATGTGCCTGAGAGCATAATCCAAACGTTCTTGAACTCTGTCAGGCTTGGTGCTGTGACCACTTCCTGGGGAGCCTGTTCCACCCTCTGGATGAAGAACCTTTTTCTAATACCCAACCTAAACCACCCCTGACACAACTTCAGGCCATTCCCTCAGGTTCTGTCACTTGTCGCCACTGAGAAGAGAGCAGTGCCTGCCCCTCTTCCCCTCACAAGGAAGCTGAAGGCTGCAATGAGGTCTCTCCTCTGTCTCCTCCAGGCTGAACAGACCAAGTGACCTCAGCCGCTCCTCATGCGGCTTCCCCTCAAGGCCCTTCACCATCTTCGTTGCCCTCCTTTGGACACACTCTAATGGCTTTATATCTTTCTTATATTGCAGTGCCCCAAACTACACACAATGTTCAAGGTGAGGCTCCCCAGTGCAGAGCAGAGCGGGACAATCCCCTCCCTCACCTGGCTGGTGATGCTTTGCCTGATGCCCCCCAGGACATGGTTGGCCCTCCCGGCTGCCAGGGCACTGCTGACTCAGATTCAACTTGCCATCAACCAGGACCCCCAGGTCCCTTTCCGTGGTGCTGCTTTCCAGCATCTTGCTCCCCAGCCTGTATGTAAACCCTGGGTTGCCCCACCCCAGGTGCATAATCCATCACCTGCCTTTTCATATGGTTGGTGATTGCCCAGTCCCCTAATTTGTGGAGATCTCTCTGCAGGGCCTCTCAGCTTTCGAAGGAGTCAACAGCTCCTCCCACTTTTGTACTGTCTGCAAATATACTTTGTATCACTTTGAGTCCTGTGTCCAAGTCATTTATGAAGATGTTGAAGAGCACAGGGCCTAAGATGGAGCCCTGTGGAACCCCACTAGTGGCAGGTCACCAGTCTGATGTCCCCCTACTCACTACAACCCTTTTTCCCTGACCCATGAGCCAGTTGTTCATCCATTGCATGATGTGTTTATCCAGCTGTGTGCTGGACATTTTGCCCAGAAGGATCCTGTGAGAGACAGTATCAAAAGCTCTACTGAAATCAAGAAAGATTACATCCACTGGCTTCCTATGATCAGCTAGATGAGTTACCTTGTCATAAAAGGAAATCAGATTTGACAAGCAATAACACGCATTTGAACCTTAGGTCCCTTCAGAAAAAGGGATATGAAACCTAGCACTTCCAAAACAAAAATAACTTGTCTCAAAAATAACATCTCAAAACCAAGAATGAGACTCAAAAAAACACAGATACATCCACTGGTGATCTATGATGCTATAAGCCTTCTTCAGAAATCTCTGGTATTTGCTCAAGTGGAGGTTAATCCCAAACACCAGTTGTCTTGGGATTAAATAACCAGTTGGCTGGTTACTGACTATATAGCAGCTTTGCAGATAAAAGACTTGGGGGACAAGAAGCTGGGTGTGAGCCAGCAGTGTATCATTGTGCCAAAGCAGCCTGACAGCATCCTGGGCTGCCTTAACATCACCAGCAGACATAGAGATGATGTACCTTAACTCTGGTGAGACCACACGTGGAGTGCTGGGTCCAGTTCTTCTGAGCTGCCCAGTGTGACAGGGACATGGACATCTCTGGGTGAGCCCAGCAATGGGCCACAAAGATGATTTAGGGCTTGGAGCACCTGTCATATAAGGAGAGACTAAGAGAAACAGGACTATGCAACCTAGAGAAGGGAAGGCTCAAGAGGAATTTTACCAAGGTGCAAAATTACCCATTTGGAAGTGGGGCAGGAAGTAAAGAAGATGGAACCAGACTCTGCTCAGTCATGCCCAGTGACAGGATAAGAAGCAACAGGCACAAACTGAAGCACAGAAAATTCTGTTTAAACATATCTCCATCACTGGAGACATCCAAAATGCAACTCAACAATGTCCTGGGCAACTCACTGAAGGTGACTTTGCTTTGAGCAGGAACTGAAGTAGAAAATCTCTTAGTGTTCATTAGAATTATATGATACTAAGATATCAGCAACATCAGTGTTACATGATTTAAGATATGATTCTCTCTTGGCTAAATGAAAACAAATTTTAAGTAAAATATAATCTTACAATAAATAGACCCATTAATGTTTAGATCTCTGGGATTACTACATAAATTTATCTAATGTAATAGTAAAGAACTCACAGAATATTAATAATGGACATATCCTAATTTTATAATTATGAAATTAGTATTTCCAGAAAAATTAAAACCCTTATCTGCACATACATTGTAACTAAGCACCTAAACAGTAACATAAAGCATTTTTTAAGAAAAACCATCATATTTTGAAAGAATTACTATTTGAGTATACAGATACAGTATACTTAATTTTATCTACCCACTGTGATTTCAGTAAAGTAGTATATCTCACTACAGAAAAAAATTATACAGTTTTAATCAGAATTTAACTAGTATTTTCTCTTCTTTATTGCAAAGCCACAAAAATGAATAAATTATTGACAAGTGGATATATCTGGAATGGCTTCAGCGCAGAAGACCAGATGGATCTTGACAGTTTTTATTTAACAGCATATGAAATCCCATAGCTCCCCTAACGTACTAAAACTGCTCTCTTCAGATGTGCTACTGACCATCTGGGAGCTATAGAAACTTGGCACATTTTTCCACAGCTTGCTAAAGTTTTGAACCAAACATCTCATGCTTACACTTCACTGTTTCAACACCATTTCTGGGAAAACAGAACTCAAACCAAAAACTCTTAAACAAAAGAATTTTAAAAACTCTCATTCCCAAAGCAAAAATATTTAATTTGAGGCTCCTGGGTTAAAAAAACCCGCTCAAGTTACACAGAGATCAGTTTTTGAATCATATATACCTAATGCTAGAAAGCATCACTGCAGCTCAGGCAGGATTTAGAGTCCTATAGCTTTACTCTAACAGGCTTCCCACAGTTGATGCTTCAGGAACAGTGAGACAGGACATGATCAGCGTGACACGGAAAACATCTGCAGATATACTGAAAAAGAGGAGATGGTATCAAATTCAGACAAATGAGACACATCTGCAGGAGAGAGGCAGAGTACAGGAGTACAATGCCAGGAGAAGGCATGAGGAAATGTAACTCCTGGATTTCTTTGAGACTTGGACAGACACTCCTACAATCAGATGTTATCGAAGAATGAGGAAAAACATGGTTAGACAGAGCTAAGAAAGGGAAAGTAAATTTTAAAGGGAATATGACTAATTGTCAAACACTCTTATATCGTAGAGGATGAACATGAATGATCTGTGGCCACCAGCAACACCAGCTATAACAATTTCAACCTAGTGTAGAGTCAAATTCAGATATCATTGGATCGTAGAGAAAAAGAGCACTAGACAGTAATTATACAGAGGACATAAAAAGAGAAATGAAAATGAAAGCAGAAGTTGATTACAGGAACAAACTTCCCTTTTTAAGATGGGACATGATGCAGGGCCAGACTGTGGGAGAAAAGATTCAAAAAACATGTGAATGAGGAAACTAAAAAGAACAAAGAGCATGCACGTAACATGACTTTTTGTGTTTAACAAAAACAGATTTCTCTAAACCAGTGTGGTTTTTAAAGTAAAATACTTCTGCTGTGGGTGGGGAGGGAGGTGTACAGAACTTTGTAGAAGCACCTAGTGAAGAACTGTGCAGAAAGAGGCAAAAGGATGTTGTTTGCTTAAACGTGCAGAGAAAATTCTTGCCCACAGTTAGCGCTATACGGCATGTTTAATCTCACTGGTAACCATCATAAAACTGGTACATCTTACTATTGTGCTTCATATGTTTAAAATGTTCTTCTGAACTCTCAGCAACTTTCCAACTTGTTGTCAGACAATTTTGACGTTATTGATGAATCATCATTACTGCAGCTCAAAAGCACTGCTCTTTTGTGGTTATTTCTGATTACGCACAGAGAAAACAACTGCTTAACTATCTACTAAAACTTCCAATAAAATGTTTTAATTTAACTGGCTCAGGTGTGGCCACACTAACCTCCACAGGTAGAGAGCTACATGGCAATTCTTCAATGGCACCTGACCATACATAATGTCTTACCCTACAGTAAAGGAGAGACAAACACAAACAAACTCGATGCAACTACCCTTTGAGCAGGTAAACTATCCTGAATTGACAATGGAGCAAAACAGCATGGACACAGCTAATGTACATACTTTCAAAGCTTAGGTATTCAGAGTTACTATCCCTGTACATATCAGACCACTCATAATCAGCATTGACACCTGGACATTAGTAGTGTACAGAGTGAAACTAAGTCTGGTTTGTACAGATGAATCTTTACCTATGCAGCAAATACAAAGTACTGTTACATGTAAATCAGCTAATACCACAAAATTAAATAGCTACACAAATATTTCAAAAAGATTTATCTCTCTTAAGAACTTCCACTGAAGATGGGAAATACCATTTCATCATGTGCCAAAAGCAATTACCACCTGTCATCACCCTGAACTACAAGATCAAGTTCTTAACGTAAGTTCCATTCACCAGTTTCCTAATTTTTAGTCCAGCTGCACTTGTAAATATGGCTACTTTTTCTCACTACATCTATTAAGAAAGTGCAGTTTTGAAACTACTTTTATCAAGGAAAAAAGAATGAAATACAATACTGGAGAAAGATAAACAATTTCATACCAAAACACAAATACACAAAAGCAAAAGCCACAGAAGCAGGATTCTGATACTGTCTCTGATAGACATACTCCCTCACATGGGAATAACACTTAATTTCCTCAAACACAATATGAAAAAGTAGTCTCAAAAAAAATCATTCATTACTACGTCACAACTATCTTTGAGACCCAGGAATGGAATATACTGCAGTAAATAATTTTAGCAACAAATGACAGAGGAAATGGAGAGTGAGCAGCGCCACATCTGACAGTCTGTCATAATATGTCTTTTACAAATACATTTTACACTGAATTGTGAGCTCAGGGCTCTGCCGCCTTTGACTTATTCCACCCCATTCTTTACAATGTGGTTAATCACTGATTCATGGTCCATGCGCTCATCTGTAAGGAGACAAGAAAATTTCCAAGTGAAAGGCAACATCCAGGTGCTAATCCAATCTCTTGGAGCTAACTGAAGATCACTTTTATTCCTGTGCCCTGACACTGGGCCATCAGCGTGTGCAACTTCAGGGCTTTCTCCTCAAAGGGGGCTTTGGAAAGCATGTATGTATGTGCCTATGGTTGAGTTGATTCTTCAAACGTGACACCATTACTTCAGCTCTGACTGAAGAGAATTATATAACTGGTTAACAAGCAAGATCAAACCACGTATTTTTCTTTTTAAAAAAATCTTATATTCAGGAAAAAACAAGTAAGTTGCAAATTACTAAACAAAGACTTAGTTAAACATACCAATCACATGCAAAATTCTAGAAACCGGATGTTCTGCAGCTTTGTTTCTGGCCCTGCTGCAGAATCTCACTGGACTTGGCACTGCTACTTCATATTTTCCTCTCAAAATATGGATTTGATATAAAACTTATGTAACACAGAAGAATTTACTTACCTGCAGTAATATTCCATCATGATGACTGTTAGAAACTCTAAGAAATACACTGCTGATCATTTGTAGTAGTACTGAAAACTCGGTAGTGCTATTTTTAATTCAGAATGGCTCAAGTTCTCTCTGCAAGCTGTTAATGAGGGTGTTATTCAGAGTGGAGGAAAAGAACTGGAAGAAATTATGCTTCTTTCAATCAAGTGGTGGTTTTGCTGGTTTAGTTTTGCATGAAAACCACACGACGCTACTGTCACTGACTGCATACCTGATTAACTATAGAAATATTAACAAATAGACTGCAGTGAGAAGTATTTAGATTTTTACCTTGTAAAAATTAAAAACTACAGTATGGATAAACGTTTGACCTGAATAGAGAGACAAAAGAAATAAGCTATTTCTACCTGTATTCTATTAATACCAAAATGTCAGGTAATTACAAAGCAGAACATAGAGAGATGTAAAAATGTGTAAAAGGTGTAAAATGTGTACAAATGTGTACAAATGCACAATCTTACTCACCAGAGTGCAATATTTGAGAACCACTTTACAAATGAGCTAACCTTTTATCTGTATTTCTCCAATATCTATAGCTGCAACTTATATAACATACTTGTTTTTCTTAAACACATTGTAGAACAGTAATTTTTCTATTTAAAAAGGCAGTGCTAAAAACAGACTTGTTGATACAGAGGAAATAACAGTGGTATTCACACACTGTCATACTAGAGTGCTTAAAAACAGAAATTGTCAAGCCATTCCACACCACTGAGAAATATTCTCACACAAAAGAACGTTTGGTGTGCTGTATTGCTGGTGTTCATTTAAGAACATTAAAAAAACCTAAATACTAATTACATTCATATAATTAAAAAAAATACAGTTTCAAATGCTTTTATGTTCAGCATTAATATCAGATTAGACCACAAGTGTTTGAAGAGATGACACATAAGAATCCCTCTACCAGGCTCTAGACGTTGTTTTCTAACCATGTATAAACATGCAGGGTATTTCGTTAAATACCAGACTTGTAATTTAACATAACATAATTAAAATCAGGTATTGATTGTCATTTTACAGGTGAGAGCTCTGCAGGAAGCCAAAATAAACACTGACAAATAGGAGAAGCGTGGAAATTCACATTAAGAAGAGAAATACAAGTTTTATTGCTATTTCATTATTTAAGCAGTAAGAACAGAGTATCATAACCCTACAACTTTTGAAAGAGAATTGTTTCAGTAAAATCAATTCACTATTTTAGTATCCTAAACAAAGACTGCAAATTAATATAAATCAAGTATCAGATATTGCAATAGCTATAATATTTAAAAGTATTCGCAGAGAAGTAATGCATTTTTATTGCTACAATGAAGTTTTGAATACAAAGGTTTAGTTCCTCAAAGTAGTTTCAACAGCAGTTCCTCTGAAAGCAGCAGGAAGGAAAATGTAGAAGAAAAACCGTTTGATGCAATATTCTCATCTTGAGAATTATTTGTTCAGACACCCTTTAGACACACCATAATAGAGGTAGACTGATGGGTATCATCTGTTTTGTTCTTAGCTGAGTAGGCATTTATTCCTTTTAACCTTTTAAATATTTGTCCACAGATGGCTGACAGCTCTGTGTCTCTCACCATGTTATCATCCTGGTGGTTCTCAGAAATCAGACATAGAAATTAATGCACGGAATCAACAGCTGTCAACAGTAGCAAAGAAAAAATTCTCGGATTTAGATACCAGCATTCCTCTACCTTTCTTAAAATTACTTATTGCCAAAATATGATGCTCATGGGTAGAGTATTAACACGACAAAACATTTGGGGAGAGATGATATACAAAAAGCAATAATCTGCTCACGTTCTATTCTGATCAGTTCCATTTCATCCAGTTGACATGCTCTTGTTATCTGTATTAAATAATGTAATTTCCCTTCATTTTCTTTCCCTCTATTACTTCTGGCCTCTTTACAATGTTTGTTGATGTCAACATCACAGAATAATAATGACAAAAGTTATAGACAAAAACTGAGAGAAAGACAAAGATAGGGGAAACATGTACTTCCCTATGGTATTTTGATACTTAAAAGGCAATTTTATTTTATTTTTCATGAAAGTTCCAGTAAGTTAAGTAGGCAGATACCCTACACACCTTCCACAGAGCTGAAACTATTAGATGGTATTGATGTCAAATGACTATGAAGTATTAATGCAAATACTAGTGAGCAAAAGCCATGAAATCTCCTGAAGTAAATAAAATACAGAGGTGCAATAAACAGAACACTCTATCTACGAGGACATAATATACATATGACTGTATGGAGACTGGATATCACCATCTAAGGAACTAAGGAAACTTAACATACTTCTAAATCTCAAGATAATAATGCAACTCATCCACATGAAAGTGGCAAGAAGAGTGGGAACTCTCACTACCAGCACTACATCGAGTGGTGAGCTTCACCTACACTAGACAGAAATGTTCTATGAAGGGTCAGAAGAGGCACGTTTGTGCTCCAATTACCATGAACAGAGCTAGTTAGTTACTAACTATGCTGCTGTTTCTACTGATATGCAACCTTGCAGGAACCAGCAGATTCAGATTGATGGTTTTTGTTGGCAGAGTTATTTTGCACACATATAGCAATGCCTGTCAAAAGAGAGTTAACAGCAAGAACTGTCTGAGCTATTCACTTCATTTTTTCCCATATCACAGCATGAGATGCAAAATAAAACATTACAGATTCAACAGAAGATTAAGACATCAGATGTTTTTATCTGTATTAACTACTAGATAGGAATACTACAACCATTTGTCCACAGTATCCCATGCTCCTGAATCCTAACTTCTAAAATTAATCTTTTCTCTTATTTTATGACTCAAATCCTATGCTCCACCTGGCAGGAAACACCTCCCAAGAATATTTTGAGTTCTGGAAGGTTGTTCCAATAAACTACCTATATATTTATAACACAGTTTCAGAAAAGCAAACAGGGAAACGGACACAAGTTTGCTGTGATAATGAACAAGGCTGTAAAGCATCTGTGAACTGGAAGATCTTTTCATATGGAGAAAAAAACAAAAAAGGAAGCAAAGCTTGATAGCTTTAATGTTGTATTCTGGAGAAAAGATTCTTGCCTCAATTATAAAAATATGCCCTTTAACATATATTCTTTACTACCTTCTCGCTTTAAAAATTAGGTTGATCACACTGATAAGATAAACACAATTAAGTCTGACTTTAAAAAAGCCTTATCTCTCTACAATTCCTTTTCCTGGATTTAACAAAAGCTACCATCTACAAACTCTAACAGCACCAATGAATTGTCTTTAGACCAAGAAATATACTCACCTTGGTAGATTTTTTCCAGTTTTGCTCAATATTTAAGATTTTGCTCTCTCAACCTCAATTTATTACCAGAATATGATGACCAAAACCAAATAACTTTGACAACCTCACAATCAGTTAAACTATATTTTAAAAAACAATCAATTACATAGAAAAAGAGAGCCAGGTTAAAGACTTTTTTGTTACAAAATGCTCAGTGTAATTGCTTATACAAGTAATTTGCAGAATGCTTCCTTAGGTTTTATTACAGTGATTTGTTCATTAGAACATTTAAATATTTATTATTCTCATTTTATATTAATTTCTTTCATTCTGTATGTCAATAACACTCCTAAATTTTTTTCCAGTATTGTTTGGAGTTCCTTTCTTACTTTTGAATATCATAAAAGAAATCAGCTACTAAAATAAATAACTTCTGAAACCTTGTTCATTCAATTCCACCCACAATACAGAAAGTATTGGAATTCCACCACATTTCTGAAAGGCAAATAAAAATGTCTTCAAATGACTCTGCAACTTTCTATTAAGTCAGTCCTCAAAAGTTGTTCTGCACCTTCCTTACCTCAGTCCCCTCCCTTGTCCCTGCTTTGCACCAGTATAAAAGCTCTTGTTTCTTGAACCAAGTCAACAGTCTAAACCAGGTTATGACCTGTCCTAATACCAGTTTGTTTAAAAACACCAAGCAGCAACCAGAAATAGACTATTTCTCAGCTAGGCTTCTTCTCCAGTCCTGTGACAAATTGGTACTGTGAGCTGTCTCCCCCCAGAGTAAAACAAAAAAATTGGACCATTGCAAAGTGGTGGAAATGAAAGGGCAGAAGTGTTGGGTCACATTGACCCCAACTCAAATCAGCAAAACCAGTGATGGAACTGCAATCTTGGACTAGATATCTGACTTGCAAACAACCAAAGCTATGCAGCATGCACACCAGCCCCTGATTTCAGTTAACTCAGCCCTGACATAATGTAACAATTGTCTACAAAATTACTACATCATTAACTCCCATGTAAATAAATCAATAGGACAAAAAAACCCCAATAAAGACAGGCAACACACACAATAAATTAGGTTCTTAAAAATTTGACGACCCTATAATACAAATTGAATAATATATAAATAATAAAATATATTATACTATACATAAATAATAGAAACTTGATTACTGTACAGGACTCTCCCAAGCAATTATTCTTGTGGTAGCACATTATGTTATGAAGTCAACTCTTTAACAATCATCACTCCTACAACACCAAATATTTCCACAACGTAAAACAGGAATGTACCACTCTCAATTTTCCCCACCTGCTATTTGAACTAAACCTTCAAAGGACCCTGCTGAACAAGATGAGAATTTTTATTCTGAGCCTTTACTGCTAAGCATCCTTTCCAGTTTAAGGATACTTTCACAATATGCCCTAAGAGGTGGAGGACATCATCTAGGGAACTAGAAAACAAGCTGACATATACATAGAAACTAAGATCTTTGTAACAAAACACAATGCCTTATCCTACTTCCTTAGAAAATTCCTGAACCACATGTTGATGGGCAATTACAATCCCTTAAATTCAGTACATTTTAATTTTGGAAGATATGGACAACAGATATACACCATGTTCAATACAGATCAGGCAAAGGACACTGAATTACTGTTTCAAAATTAAATTCCATGAACCACAGAGACAGTTAAAACAAAGGCAGTGGAGGGGAATATTATCTCTGTCAGCAACAATAACTAGAATTTAAGAACAATTGGACAAAAAATATTAAATTAGGAAATCACTTAATTTTTTCCCTGCAGCTTCCCCTATGAAGGGAAATAATATTATGAAAAAGTAATTTCTAAATTCAAAGGGTTTATTATTCAAGTAAAAGCAAATAGATGTATTTAACAGTAGATCTAGACAATAAACAAAACCACAAAACTGTAACTTTAAAAAAATGAGCTACGATCATAGTGTACAGTATCCACCTTGCAATACATGATGTCATTAATACCGGGAATCCTATGAAGGATATGGAAAAGGCCCCAGGTTGTATTTCTGTGTAAAAACTGCTTATACTGTTAATGTAAATTACTATGTTTTGCTAAGTGGTTTTATACTAGGTATATAAATAATAGAATTGTCTACATTTAAAAGCTGCACTATTAGAATGTCTAACTGAAGTTATAGGCTAAATCTCTTAGCTCAAGTCAGAAACATGTTCTTTAATCTGCTAGACAGACTTTTGCATTCAAGTATTAAAGTGAACCTCTAGCTGCCATCTACCAGTACAGATGTGCTAGCAGAGATTGGTTTTTGCAGGATGGCAATAGTGTTGGTTATACTGTCACCAAGTCTAATACTTTAAAAGACAACCCCTGTCCCAGTTTATCACAGTAATATGCAGCAAGAGAAAAGGAATGAAGACAGTTTCAGAAATCAATCCGTCTATGAGAGAAACTCACGGTGAAACATTTCACCTCAACACAGCACTTAGAGGAAACAAAAGTGCACCACTTGCACTCTGATATATAAACCCATTGTCTCTCATATGCAGCAAAAGGTTGTAAACGTTGATGTCAGAAAATATCTCAAAGACTGGTGGTATACCCACATCAGACTCAAAGAAAATCACAGGCTCTCAGAAGAATTAAGTAAAAAAAGGGGGAACTAATTACTTTTGTACAATTTACAAGGCTAGAAATATGCTGGCATATGTGCTTTCACAATTTTAATTTTTCAAGCACAGCCATGATAATGAGTGACAAAAACTAAATTATGAGGGCAAGTTTTAAGTACATAGGCACATTTTCGAAGAACTCATTTAAAAAAAACACTGCATAGCAGATGTACAGTGAATACAACAGTTTTCCACTTACAAAACTCTGTAAATTATATTTCACACATAGAAGGAACAGACCCTCTAAACTTAAATCCAAAGTTAGGTAACATAAATTATCCTTGATCTCCAAGCAAGTATTCGCAGTTAGGCCCAATTTCCCCTCACCTAAGCTTAGGTCCCTCACCTAAAGTGTTCACAGGAGGACTTCAGCCATGCTGCAGCCCCAGAGGTTGTACCTGCATTAAGACACTCATGGTTCCAGGGAACATTCCCAGATACTGGCATCTGAGCCAGCATTACTCCCAGCTGCAGCCTTGGCATGGCTGTGGACAAGCCTCTCCCAGTTTGTCCACAGCCATCCAGTTCAGGAAGGTAAAAGCACCACAAACCGGTCCTGGTACATGGGCGAAGTACCCACAGGATTAACAGCAAGCAACAGGAACCTCCAAACTGCAATTTAAGGTCTTAAGTGAGATTAATTATGTCAATACCTCTTTCTCCTTACATTACCAAGCGACCTTGAATGAATAATGATTTGTATCTTGGCTGACAACAATAACTTTCTGAAGTTACACAGGATGATACAAAGGCATCAATTAAATTATGCTTTGTCTTAAGGAAAATACAAATAGATGTGTGTGTATATATATAAATGATTCCGCAGTCTACAGCTGTTCTACGAATATTCCTTCTGCTTCTATTTACAAATACATACCTACAAAAATATGCACACATTCAAATACAGATGGATCATGCAATGTCATATTTCAACATCCTCAAGGAACAATAATTCTAACAAAAAGATACTCTCAAAATCATGCGAACTCTGTGCACACACTCTCAGAAAAATCTGCACTAAATTAGTAACAATTTCATAACTGAACTCCTGCTTTGCCAAATAATAACCAGCTGTTGGAAAATAATGTTTTCCAGAGCAAAAAGAAAAAAAGCTAATTTAAAGATAAATTACAACTTAAACAAAAAGAACTACTTTAACTGTCTGCAAAGAACTTCCTCCTCAGTGAGAGGAGATGCATCACCAGGAAGCAACAACTCTATCAGTAAGTGGCAAAAACCAATAGAGTCAGCAATAAAAATTAACTTAAGACAAAAATTACGTATTACTTCACACAGCAGTTTACAGGAGGGTGTTAAACACTACAAACCACTCTCTGCACTTTTTTTAATTCTGTAGAAAGGTTATGAGGCCTGAAAAACAATCTGTATGTTCTGACTAATAAGAGAGAAGCTGTAACATGCTTTCTCCAAAAAACAAAGGTACAAGGTCCTTACTTGTTCACCCTTTACTGTTTCAGCTCATGTGTTCTGCACTCAAGACTTCCATCTTATACACCCTTAGGCTCTTTAGTGAGCATCCCATGTGTAAGGAATTCTCAAGGAATCGTAAAAGAAACCAAGATTTATACAAACACAAACTAGTAATGCTAAACACTGGAAAACATTAAAAACTGATCAGGTATTTGACTAGAACTCATGAAAATTTTAATCAAGCCCCCATTCACACTGTACATTTTTACTTACAGTGCAAAACCAACTTACTTTCTCTGCATTTTTACATGACTGACCCTAGAAAACTCTCAACTTAATCAAAGATAATAATTATTGATACTAAAAAGTTTCATTTTGTTTGAAGAACACTGATACTGGTAATTCACTCTGAAGGAGGAAAGCACTATATATATCTGCTAATTATTCCTGGCATGCAAATTACATCCATACTGATACCAGTTATTTTCAGCCTCCAAGGAACAGTAGGAGTGAGTACTTAGTACATTCTCCTAGTTTCATCATAAGCATTTTTCCAACGATTTCTCCTACACTTAATCATAAAAATCAAAACTCTGTAGGGCTTTCAGGTTAGTCTTATGGAAGCATCAACATTCCCAATACACTATACCCAGCAGCCTATAAGAATTATAGCCTTTATTCTAGGAGCCAGAAATAAGAATTTGTAAACTCCCAGATTATCTACTGAATCAATCCTTTTGATTTTCTAACTTTTTGAAATACATCTTTGCTTTAAATGAAGTCAGTTAGCAGACAGAGAGGGTAAGAAGGAAGAGCAAACTGCAGCTTTTTTAATTTCTTTGTGTCTGTAGCTTTAATGGGACATATTTACAGAATGGCCAAGACTGGAATGAACCTCTAGAGATCATCTAGTCAAATCACCCTGCTCAAAGCAGGGTCATCTGAAGGAGGTTGCTCAGGGGGAGTTCTGGCCAGTAGGTTATGAGTATCAACAATGATGGAAAATCTATACCTTTCCCTGATCAATCTGTCATCTCTCAGGTTGGCCAACCATAATTGCACCTTTGTTAATCAATGCCAGCTACTCCCAACAACCTTCTTGTACTTCCCACATTTCAAAATGGTTTCCAGCATAATTTGTTCCCATAGATAGCTTTACGGTTAATTGGCCTAAAAGTTCCTGAATCCTCCTTCTTTCCCTTCATGAAGGTAAGGAGTGATGTTTGTTTTCTAGCAGCTCCCAGGAGCTGTCATGACCTTTCAAATGCAGTTGAAGTCTTTGTGATGACATCAACCAGACCCCTCAGCACTCCAGGATGCACCCCATCAGGTCCTATGAACTTCTATACATCAGTTTTATCTAAACATTTCATAGTCTAACTCACCTCCACCCAGAGCAAGTCTTCCTTACACTAGACTTTCCCTCAGGTCTCATGGCCCAGGGTTCCTGAAGGTAAGTCTTACCAGTAAAGGCCTAGGCAAAGAAGACACAGAGTGCCTCTGCCTGTTCTGCATCATTTATCACTCGATTCCCTACCCTGTTCAGTAGAGGACCCACATCTTTCATCTTCCTTTTGCTACTGATACATCTGTAGAAGCCCTTCTTTTTTTGCCCTTCACATCGCTCCCCAGATTCAACTCCAGGTGGGCTTTGGCTTTCCCAACCCCATCCCTGCATATTCAGGTCTTCCTGCATCACACAACTCTGCTCCCACCTCTTGTACATCTCCATTCTATGTTTGGATTTTGTCAGGAGCTTCCTGTGCATCCATGAAGGACTTTTATTCACCTTTTCTTGATTTCCTCTTCATCAGAATGAATAATTCTTGAGTTGAGAGGAGTAACTTAAAACAAATGTCACCAGCTCTCCTGGATCCCTCTTCTCTCTAACATACTCCACTTTTCCTAGGTTACTCCATAATGTAACTAAGCGCATTAAGCTGTTGAAATGTTTCTGCCAAAGGCAGCTGTTGGATCTTCTGGGAAACCTCTTTATTAGCACTATATTATGTAAGTAACATCAGTTTCATTGACTGAAAATTGAAAGGCAATTTCAACATAATGATCTCTGTCCTTTGCCATGTTAGTTGCATCAAAATGAACTATCAATATAATCTGAAAGCAATTTTATTACCTTAGCATTTTCATAACTCATTAGTAAACAAGTACTTATCACAATCTAAACCTGAAAGACACAGGCAAATGGAACAAATACAAGAGTTAAAAGAACATGATAGAAGGCTTTTCAACTTTATTTAAATAGGTGTTATTCCTCTGCTCTATCTGCTAAACATACTTTTTCAGTGACACTTGACTTACCACTACACTAAAGATACTTTTTAAAGGTATGTGCTTCATCAGCTGACATCTTAAAATGTCTAGTGAAAAAGACAAACTCAGTTACAGCATATATAGGTAAAAAATCACAAACTACACATGCTGGCATGAGCATCAGAGGAAAAAGTCTCAGCTGCTAAATTGTGGAAAAACTGACCCTCCAGAAAAGCCCAATTTTTTCAGGAGATTAGAAAATTAAATTAATTTCTAAAAAATTAATCCTTCTAGAAAAATTAACAGTTTCATAAAAATTGACCTGTTATCTGGTGTGCTCAATGCACTTTAACATGTCCTTATTTAATTTGTTGCTGCAAAGTCTAAAGCAAATTAAGAGTAAAACCTTATTAATCAGTATAATTTATACACTAAGTGACAAAGTGACACAAATATTTATTTTATAGGTGAATCCCTAACATAAGAGTGTTCCAGCTGATAACAAGACTTTCCCAATCGAGATGGACTTGGTTTTTTTAGTGCAATATGGAGTAAACACCATCAGAAGCAAGAGCAGTATTAACTTCAATTTAGCAAAACCGAAAAATTAAATGCAAATCAATAAGAATTTAAACCCAATAGTGCCTACTTCAACAGAAATTCTGCACTTCTTCAGGGCACATTGAGAAGAACTCTATCGCCACTTCCTGGGCAGATCAGGAAGTTCGTAGTTTGAAAACAGCACAAAAGGGTGATTGCAAAGCTACCGGCATGAATAGGCAACTCAGTTATACGGAGGATACTAGTCTGACAGAAGTTTCTCTTCTTGCTGTTTGCTCTCACATGCCATATGCTTGAGGACATCATACTTCATTGTTTAACCTCTCCTAAACCCTTTATTTTTTTCACCGTTGTGTGGCCATAGTCGAAGACTTCCCTACCTACCAGTCAAAATATACTGTAATGACAATTGCTGTGTTCAAAATACAAAGGCTGAGCACATGAACTTATGTTAGATTTAAAAGAGTGTAGGACTATCAACACAAAAAAACTAACCTGGATTGTGATTTTTGGGGTTTGGTTTGGTTTTGCTTTTTTTGGTTGGGGTTTGTTGCCTTTTTTTTTTAGTTCCAGTGTGTATGGGCACATCCATGCTGATGTCTAAAGCTAGATAATCCACCAGCATTATAAGCAAAAAAATTTTCTCCTCTGGAATATTCTACATTCTTTCCATCAACAGACAGTATTCTGTTCACAGAAATCACAGAATATGCTGAGTTGGAAGGGATCCACAGGGATCATCAAACTCCAACTCCTGGCCCTGCTCAGGACAGCCCCAAGAATCGCCCTATGTGCCTGTTCCCAAAAGACTGTGTGTATGTTTGTATATATTTGTTTAATTATTCCTCATACCTCAAAAAATACAAATATGACACTTATTCCACATGTCTGCCTTTTCTTGCTGTTCTGACAAAATCACTCATTCACAAACCATCTTCAAAACTCCCTACTTACAAGTTCCTAGGTCAGGATCTCCTAACCATATTTTTCACAATAACAGATCCACTGTGATAATCGACATAGTGTAACACCTTTTTCCGCTTGTCTCCTAATCTTTCCTCCCATCCCACAAAAAGACTAAAATATGCATCAGAAACTGTTATCTTCATCACCATTTTTCTTCTGTCTGTCTGTCTCAGCTTCACAGGTTCATGCACACACATTACAGCAAGTACAAATACTCCTCCAGTAGGCTCCATCAAAGCTGAAAACCCACAGAGCGCCACCACCTCCCAGACAATTCACCCACACCATTCCCAGGTTTGCTGATGGGCAAATAAAGCAGGCTGTACAAATTCTGACACCCAGGAAGCCTATTCCTTATTCCCTCCCCCAAAGAAGTACTGAGACCCATTCTGCAAACACAAAACAATCAGATTTCACTCATCCACAGAAACAGACTTACTACACACAGAGACTAACAAATCCATGGTAAGGATTTTAACACTGTCTCTGCCTTCCCTTACCAGAAAAGCAAGCTAAACAGACTGACACCACATAAAGGTGGTAATCACTATTTTACCTAAGTAATAGGTAAAATAGCCTGCTTACAAAATTCACCTTTCATCATATTAATTTTTGCCATGCATATTACCTCTGAGTCTCTCTTCTATAAGAAATGAAGTTGAATTTATTACTTTCCATTCTTTTATTTATTTAGCCTCTTGCTTCTTCACAGGTCTGTTTTCTTTTCGAATCCCCTTATCTCCACTCCACAAGTGACACCAACTAAGAACCAACCTTTGTAAGTCTCTAATGCTCACTCTTTGTCTTCCTTCTGAGTTTCTTCAGTGGAAGAGATCCTATCCTTTTACCTACATGCTACACAATTCGACTCAAATCTTTTCTTAACTGTTACTACACCATATTTCAGGAAAGAATCTACCTTAAGTATTTAATTATGTCTGCTTATGTTGTACAGATGGATATTCAGGAAACAGACCACATAAACCTGAACACAATTACAGCAACCACTTTCAACCTGACAGGATAAACATTCCTTTCGGTCTGCTTCCTCAAGTTCCCCGTAATGGTACATCAACTGTTCCACCTGTTTAAGTAATAAAAGTCTCGCACTGTAAGTTTAGCCTCCAACCAATGTGATTTTTTTTTTTAAAGAGAAAAATCTGTCTGAAAGTTATGTACCCCAGCAGCACCATATCCCCATCATCGCCTGAACTGTACAGAGCATGCTAGAGTAACTGATGGAAATTACAATTCTAAGTAAGAACTTCTGTTAAGCCTCAGGTATGAATGTTAACTTTTTTCTAATAACTGTTAGAACCATTCAGAGTTTCTCAGTAGTTCTTAAAAGCATTTCTGATGAGATATAGTTCTCACTAAGTTTACAAGAAATCCTTATGGATGGGTTAAGCTTTCGTATTGTATTCTAACTGACAGATAATGGAGAACTCAATTTCTAAGACCAACTGAAGATATTAAAAGCACCAAAACCTACCTGCTGCTCAGTATTTCCCTGCCCTAAACCACATTTACAACAGATTATCTGCTGCTGTTCAAGAGATTTACTGCACTTTACATAATACAGAAAAACAAAACCAAAAAAAGAACACCAGAATCCACAGAGAAAAGATATACAACATCCAAAGCAAACTACGTGCAGAGCAACTCCCCGAACCTGACTTTCCAAAAGCATTAGCAGATTAACAGTGCATTAGCTGCTTTGCAGTATTTGCCTGGGCACTGTACACATTCAAAATAGGGTCACCTTCAATAAGAGAAAACACAGATTTTCAAGAGCAGCTAAAGCATTACTTACGGTATGGCTTATCTCACTGCATCTTATTTACCCTTTCAACTTTCAGATCCAACCAGTTTTTCATCTCTTGCCTTCTTTTTTGTTGTTATGAGAACACACAAAAATAAGATAGAACATAGACTTAATTTCACAGCTGACACCACCACCAAAGGCAACAACTTATTTAGTACCACACAGCAAAGGCAGAATGAAATTATCGCTTTTTAGAATATGAAAACCATAAATGTAAATACTAGCAAATTACCTATTGTTTAGAGAGGGGATTAAAATAGCATGTAGTACTTATTCACTAGAAGAGTAAGACAACAACATCAGTACCTCCTATTTTCAGCCAAGTCTGCACCTTCATCCTTGAGCTCCTTACTTTTCTTTACACAGTCTTCTAAGAGAATTTCCTTTCTTCTCTTAGTTGCATGCACCCAGTTAGTATCATCATCGCCAGCCAGATCCTTCTCATCCGCAGCTTCTGCTTCAAATTGCTGAGAAGTGGCTCTTGAAACTTTCTCACCAATCTTTCTCTTCCACCCAAAAGAAGCCATCTGGAGAACTGGAGAAAAAAAAAACATTTTCGGTAGTTAGGTAACGCAGCATTTAAGCACACAGAACACACCTCACTCCTCTCGACCCCAGAGCAGTAATGTGGAGCAGACTGGCAGTCCCCCACGCCGGTTCCGCCCATGGCTCCACCACAGGTGTTAATGAGGGAAGCCCAGTTTGGAGCCCCACTGCCGTTACCTGCCAGGCAATTCCCCCGAGCTGGAAGTGCCGCGCCACCCGTGGCCCAGCGGCAGGAAGCGGAAAGGCGGGGCGGCAGCGGCAGGAAGAAAGAAAGGGAAGGAAGGTCTCCGGCAGCCAGGGACAGCCGGGAGCTGTAGTTCGCCCAAGGACAGCCGCGGCTCGGGGTGTCAGTGCGTGTGAACTCCCGCTGCCCTGAGGCTCCCAGGGGTAAAGGAGCCCGTGCGGCGGGCCGGCTATTCCCCGCTCCCGCCGGGATGCATGTGCGGACCGGGCCAGCGGGGGTTAGCGGAGCACGGGGAAGAGGGCGGAGGGGCGACAACACTCGTCCCTGTAGGAACCAGCCGTTCCTGATGCCCGAGTGCCGCAGGGGGACAGGTGCGGGGGGCGGGAATGGCCGGTCCACCTCGGCAGCACCGACTGCGCTGGGGACAACAGCCACGCCCCGCGGGAAGGCGGCTCCCGCCGGGATATACCACAAGGAAAAGTGACCAAGGCTATCAGGAAGGGGTTTAACTCTAAACGGAAGAAAAAAAAAAAAACAACAACAAAACCAACCAAACAACAAAAAAGACAGGCTGCAGGGTTTAAAACTGCTGCCAAGTTACAGGGACAAATACCAAGGCAAAAGCCCCATCCGCGATGAGTGGAAAGGGCAGACAAGGCGAGTCACCACAGGGGGGAAAAAGGCAGCTTTTACACTGAGTATTCAGCGTCCCTCCCATCGCAAATTCCTTTTTCGCACCGAAAGGGTTTACAGGATCTAGGAGAAAACAGCAAGACCGTGTGAGCTCAGCTGGGGAACCAGCCTGCCTAGCTGGGAATTCTGCAGTCCTTTGTCGTGTTGCTGCTCCTTCTAAAATTGTAATAGCTGCTGTTTTTAAAACAAGTGTAACAGTTCTTATCCACTTATAACATACACAACACTAAAAGAAAGCATGCACATCGTTTCAAACAAGATGGTTCAGTATTTTATGTTTACTTGGTTTTAAGTTTTGAAAGTTTAAAAAGTTACACAGTTATAAACAAGCATTTTTGCCATTCAGCTTTGTCAAAAGAAATTAACAGAGGAAGTAGGCACATATTTGTTAAAGAATAGGACTTCATATCTTACAATGGTAATCAACTGGTAAAATAAAATTTAGTTCAAAGTTTGTATGAAACACTACTATCAAGACAAACATGAAAGTTTTTTTTTAATATTGCACAACCAAGATGAATTTTTATCCATTACCAAGTGAGTTATATTGCACATGGACAGTCAGGTTTATCCATGTTATTGAAAAAGTTACAATACAAAGGCAAGATAATTCATTATACTCCAAAAGGAGTACGCTTGGGAATACAGATAACACAGTTGACCAATTTGTGTATTTGCATAAGCTGCCTCCTTACAACCCTGGCAACTCTCTAGTGAAGTTCCATTTCACAGCCTATTGGCAGCTTCTAGTGCAAGGCTAAAGGTCTGCAAGATCAATAGGAACATGTGAAGAAAGCAATTTCAACAGCAAGATCTACAAAGCATAGGAAAGTCACACAACAGGCAACTGGGTTCAACTAGGTTGTTAGTGCCCCTTTCTACCCCTCCCATTCCCTATAAAAATCTCAGTTCACTCAAAAAACCTTTGACCATCAAAACTGATCCACCATACCAATAAAAATTTACTTTATTTAAAATACACATATTGTACACTTCTGCCAGAAACTTGCTTTAACCTCCAGATTACCAAAACTAAGGAAAAACATGGTTGTCTTAATGCACAAGAGGGCCAAAGGTATATAAAAATTAAAAGCTATTTGCACCTTGACACCTGGCATTTGTTGTCAGCATTACAAGGAGCAGATAGCATTTATAAATAGTTTAGCATATGTAAGTGATCCCAAACCATTTCCAGAAGAGGAATTACTGCAATTTAAAAACCTGTGCGTTTGTAGTGTTTATACAAGTGCAATATTTAGTAATTTTGAAATAAAAGGATTACAAAAATGAACACATTGATTTATTCAGTACACCAGAACCAATTCTTCAAAGACTAAAAACAGGACTTTATTGTAGGATTTGGAACTGGTCCCTTATATTGACATCTGAACCTCGGGAGTTTAAACGCAAAACTTTATGTTCCACTTTGAGGTACAGTGATACAGCCAATGTCCCTACAGAGACCATGTGTGACACTTGAGCATAAAGAAATGAGGTTGTAACTTGTACCCACCTACTAGACAGACCTCACAATCGCCCAGTTCAGAACAGAGTTACAGCAGTTGAGCTTAAAGCAGCTTTATGTTTCTTCAGATTCTGTGCATATTCAAAACATTAATTTCTGGACTGAAGCCAGGTGGCCAGGATTAAACTGTTCTTATATCTGTAGCTAGCAGTCTCCCATGAATAAAATCTCAGTCATTGGCAAGAACTGCCATCCATTTGAAGAGTCCAGGTTCACTGCTCATAGTAATGCCTGGATTTCCAGCCTCTCCCTTGAAACTAAGTAGGTCATGAAGATTATTTTGAAGGGAACATTAATTCTTGAATGCAAACCTAAATATTTTATGACTGTTTATGTCTAGTAAGGGCTAGATGAAAATGGAACTGTGGCTAATTATATCCAATATGCAAGAGGTTAAAGGTACAAGTACTTTCTGCCATTTTAACATATAAAGTTCAATCTTCTTCCTAAAATGTTGCAAAAACCGTAAATGCAGAAAGATTTTTGTTATGGGTTATGTTATTGAACATGTTATGTTTTGTAATTGAAAACTTTCTCAGTATTAGCACTCAAGTTGTTATGATCAGTTTTCAACGTTCGATGGAAAAGTTAGACTTTAATTCAGTTACATTAATTAGCAAAGTTTGCTATTAAGGCAGCCTGGGAAAAAATAAAATCCTGTATATGTAGTTTTAACTGCAAAGCGAACACTACACAGTATATCCTAAGTTAACATGTGATAACCAGCTGTATCAAAGTATAAACTTGTATGTTAAAAAACTGTCAATTTCAGATTCTGGAATAGCACGAAACAGCTCTTAAGCTGTGCCCTTAACTGTTTCTAAGGAAAAGGATTCTCAGCCTGCAGTAGGAGCTGCTGTGCTACTACCACACTAAGGTACATACACAGACCAGGGGCTTGCTCACAGTTCTCCACACTGCAACATTTTCATTTAGCCCATGGGGTGCCAAGTCTTCTCAGCATTAAGTCTCTTACCACTGTTGTGGACTCATTCTATTCACTGCCAATAGAATTTCACCCTCAGTGCATTACAGAGCACCTGCACACATTTCCAACTGGCTGGATTTGCATGCACGTAATAAAATGTATTGTTAGAAATAGTACATTGTAACATATCAAACTAGTCTTTATTATTTACTGTCAAATAAGGGGGAAGAAACATAGCAGTTTTAACACATTACTGTTAATGATAGCTCTGACCAACTGAGTCACAACTCATATTTGGGTCACTGAACTACTAAGTGTACATTTACCTACAGTGCATCAGATATATGTATTACCAGTGAAAAAAACAAGGAGGTCCATCTAATTTAAATGTTATATGCAGGCTAATGTGCACTCAATGTAAAATATTATAAACACTACCCAAAGGGCATGTTATTTCCTGTACCTGTGTTATGCCACTGGGCAGCAGGCAATCAGAATTCACTCCAGCCTCAAAATAATATATGCTAACTGCCCATACTAATTTAAATCCCCATGCAAATTGCATTGTGGCTAGCTTTTTCAGCGCCTTAGTTAATTTAACTTGATTATAACTGGAAGCATCTGACTATGATTTAGGCATGCTTATTGCTATAAAAGAAATAAGCCCATCTTCAAAACTATTGTGCAAGTATTTTAATCAGATTTGCACACATCTCAAAAAATTCTATTGTATGACTCCCTGGTCTTGGAGTTACGTCAGCTGTGGAGGAGTCAAGCGAAGAGTTCACTGATGAGGTAAGGGACGTATCTGCAGATTTTCCTTGCACATCAGCATCCGAATCTTTTTGACAAGATCTGTAGTTGCTCACAGAACCTGATCTCTGTGGAGTTGCAGTCCCAGACTTCGCTTCAGTAATTTCATCTGGGGGCAAGAGAAGAGAGGAGGAAAATTGGGAATCAGTATCAAATCAGTTATAGGAAAAGCAAATACCTTCCCCTTCTCACACTTCCAAATCTTGCCTTTTAAAATCTTGATTAATACATAAATAGCTTTTGCAAACTGTATATTTGATACAAAATAAAAGCTTAAATACATAGTAACACAAAAGCTGGTGTCCTTATGCTAATTATTTCTGTACTCTAAACTGTGGTCCACAACCATTTACATCTAGTTAAGATCAGCACCAGCCATGTTTTTCATGAACTTATTTCAGCAGCTAATAGTTCAGTTTAGGTTACTTTAAACAAAAACAAGATAGCATAAGATTAAGTTCAGTAAAAGTTCAAATGTTTTGTAGATGTTTTTTTGCTTGCATCCATTTTATTTTTATTCTACTTTTATTTGTTTTATATTTGGGTATTTATACATTGTTATTATTTGTATTTTTTATTATGATTTTATTATGATTACTACATTAAATTAATCGCTAGCATCAGCATTAATTTATCTTTCAATTCTGGAAGTTTTTCACCATAGAATGTTGTACTGCAGCAGCTTACATTACGTTCAGTATGAGGAGGAAATAGTTTCATCTTAGTAGTAGTGTTATGATGAAGCATCTCTAATTCTTACTTTAAATACTGAACATTAACTTGACTCTAACCTGGCACCTGCAAAGTTATTTCAGGACAAATAAGTGAAAAGGCAATCTCCCCTGTTTACACAAAGCTACTTTTAAGTACAAATTGTTAAGTGGAACAGAGAACAGTTAACCATGGCGGAGAGAAAGGAACCAGCTTCACTGCTGGAAGAAATATGACAAATCCATGACCTTGGGTTGTATTTCCTTAAGAGTTGAAACCAGGACTGTAGCAGGCTGCTCTCCCCTAGCTGCATGGCCCTAAGCAGTCATCCCCTCTCCAACAGGGATGGTGTTTGTCCCATACTGCAGTAAATTAGCACAGGACAGTTACCGGTCCCTTGGGTCAAGCACCACTGGATCTAAGCAAGTACCTGTACTGTCAGAAGGAACAAGGCAAGAACTGTATGGCTAAATCATATAAGATTAAACTGTCACGGGACACAGTCTTAGCCATCCTATGCTGTAATGAAGCTGCACTTCAATAAATCCTTTTTCCATGCAATGTTTTCCAAGGCTAGTCATCTACACCACTGGCTGTAGGTAATTTTGCTTTATTCTTTTATGCCCATAAACAAGCATTGTGGTCAGTGTTTATTAGCTCCTCCACTCATTTCCCGGAAGACATCCAACCAGGATTTGATGGTCTGCTACTGCCACTCTATAAAATATCTGTTTCTACAGATTAGACCAAATGTTTTCAAGACTTTAGTTACTACAAGCATACAATTCCTGTCTCAGATTTTAGCTACCACTAGCACTGGTGGGTTGACTCTGCCTGGCAGCTGATACCTCAGCACAATCAGGAAGAAAATTTGAGAAAACTCAGGGGTAGAAATAAACATAGTTCAGTAAGGAGAAAAAAAAAAAAGGAACACTAGATCAGGAAAGAATAAAGAAACACTAATACAGATTAGATTGGTTTAAAATAATAAAGGGCAACACTTCTAAGTAAATAAATCATGTTTGCATTTAGAATGATTTCCCTTACAACTCAATTAACTTAAGTAATTCTTCACATACCATCAATACTGCGGAAGTCTAGTAAATATGTTCTGCTGTCCACCTGATACAATTGTAGACTCATTTTGGAATATGCACTTGTTACTGGATTCTTCCTTCGAACACGCAGATAATATGGGTTTACAACCTAGTACAAAGGAGATGAGTCACTAACCAGAACTGCTCCCAAATCACTGCATGTTGTTATTGTCATTTCAACTCACTAGTATTTATCGAGTGATTACAAGCTTACCTGTTGGATTTGTTGGTTGTGGGGGTTTTTTGTGTGGTTTTTGGTTTGGGTTTTTTTTTAGCCAACAGAAAAAAAATATTCCTACAGCCCCAACAGAAAACTTAAGACAAATTAGCACGACTTATTTTCCTGTCAGCACGAATAGCTTCCCCCAAAACCCTTCTTGCACAGCACAGGCACATGAGATCATATCCCAGTATGAGAAAATACAGTTTCAGACCTCTGGGCTATGTAACTACACAGCTCAAACAAAAAATCTATTGTTTGCTGTAAAGATCCTCTATTTTGTTACCTTCCATTCATAATCCAGTTGTTTAATTGCTCGACAAACTTCAGCCATGATATCATTTGGTCGACTCTGACTCCGTATCCCCAAGTGCCATTTAGCCCTTCTCACACCTTGGTGTTTTGACTTCTGTGGATTCAGCTCATCAAGAGTGTGGCGAGGACGTGGTGCTTCAGCTACTAAAAATGGCACTCTTTCAGGGTGAGGGCGAGACAGATGGTGATCATCCAGAAAAGAATCTGGTGGACTTGTAGCCAAGTAGAAGTCTTTGGCCTCATTCATTATTCTTCTGTTATCTATAATGAGGTGATAAGCAACAGCTAAAGGGTCCTGATGATTTCTGCTGTACAGACAACTTAGCACTTCCTCTTCAGTGCACTCAAACTTCTCACACACTTCTTTTAAGGCTTCATCATCAATCATGGTAGAGCTATATGACGGGTCTTCAGGAAACAAGTATTTTGGAAGGTCCTGCTTAAACCATTCATGTTCCCTAGAATTAAAAATAAAAAATTCTGAGTGCATGTAAGTAACGTAAACATTTTTAACATCAAAGTCTTTTAAAAAATAAAATTCATTTTAGTTTGTACAAGAAGAATCACAGTTGCCAGTCTAAGTCTCCCTGGAACACAGGAAATATAACAGCACATAAAGTAACCACCGCCTGCACAAGATTTTAGTAGACATTTTGCAAGAGACTGAAAAAAAACCAATCCTTTTCACTGTAAGGTTTTCAACTACCTGAGCTCCAAAAATATCTCTCTATAACTCATCAACCAGCTTTTTATATAAAATTATATTTAGCAGTCTTTGGATACATGATTGTCATCCAGGTTGCTACAGATCACCTCCACCACAGCTAATTCTCTCAGGTACAGGATATACCTCCCCCAACGATGGTCCAATTGCTTAGGGAGTTTGCAAGACCTTCTCTGAAGGGATACCTTTCTTCACTTCCAAAGACTGAAGACTCCTCATCCTTTTACAATCCTGTTGTCAATGGCCTTATCCCAAGCAAGGGATCTCAGCTGCCAGGCTTCCTCACCCTCTAATTCCTGACTTTTGGCCCCAACATCCCAGCACTGGAGTAACCAGCTGAGAATTTGCTCACCTGGTTGATGGCTGAAATCTTTTTGCCATCTCCCAGATAATTTAGGGATAGGGATCAGGTGGTTTCTCTCTCATTTATAATTTCAGTCCCTTCCTCCTCCTCCTCCTCTTCCTCTTCTTATGGTTGCTCTGGTGCAGAAAGGGCTGCCTCTTCTGACTCCCTCCCCTGCTCCCTCTTAGGAGAAGCTTCTTTGTTCCTTACTAAACAAGATGACTTTTGCTTCAGTTGTTTAGTTCTGTTGTTTAGTTGTTCTAAACAGAAATGTTTAGGATTTATAATCCATCCACGCTCCGTAACCAACATTATTCAACAACTTTTTTATCATCAGATTAAAGAGCTTCCTCAGACATGTACAATACAGAGGAGTGGTTCTTAACAGCTAAGACAATTTTTTTCTACCCAGAGAAGTCTATACAGTGTAACTTTTGCAAAGCATTCTGCAGGTAAACAGCTTTGCTATGGCAGTCTTAAACTTAAAAGTTTCTCAGAATTTCTACATATAACATAAATAATTTGTTTTACTGTGACCTCCAATAGGTATTTCATTGTCCACTGGAAATGAGCACTGTCAGAGCTAAAACCAAACCACCAGAAGCCGAATTTTTCATCTCAGTCTAAAAAACATGGACAAGCTGTATGAATGATTTCTTTGCTCTCCAGATTTGCACTATTGTAATTCCATCATCTGGTGATCAGACATGAGTTAGGGTTTTACCTAATGTCTCTGATTGTTGCTCTCTTCATTGGATCCACTTGCAGCATGTGCTTCAAAAGACTAATTACAGACGGATTCAGGTACTGAGGGGTATAAAAGATACCATCACATATCTTCTTAAAAAGGGTTGGCACATGATCATCATCAAATGGAAGTGTTCCACATAATAAAGCATAGAGAATAACCCCACTGCTCCAAATATCTACTTCTGGGCCTGCATATAACCTGTGAAAAGATTAGCTATTAGTGATTTGTGTGCAATAAATTTAAATATTTCTTTCCTCAACTTTCTTACATTGTATCACAGTAATTAAAAACACATTAACTTAGGACAACTGATGTGCAAGTACGATACCATTTCAGTTCTATGCCATGCCTCCTTTGAACTTCAATGTCCTTCCCCTTCTAATATGTAACAGGGCACAAGTACAGAGCTTTCCTCTCTATTATATAAAAATAATCCACAATGCAATTTCAAACAATGGCAAACTGAAAAAAGCATGCATCTACTACTAAAAAAGCCTATGTCATAAATTGTTATCAATGTCTTAGAGGAATCTGTGCAAAGTCACCTATCTCCCAAATCGAAGCTGAAAAGTTTAAGACAAGTCCATATAGTAGAACCCGTCACATATTGTGTGCTACTGTCAGAGTAAAACAGACATCTGGTCTCCAATCAAAAATTGGCAAAATGAGGGTTGTTGGCTGAAAGCAGATTTGACAATCATAGTCCACAAAAGGGGAAGTTACCTTCAGACTGAGTATCTGCTCTGCAGCAGGTATTTCACTGCTACTCAACTTCACAGCAGGCTTCGCCTGTAACTCTATCTGCACCTTTCCTTCCAAGGTCTGAGCTGTACATGAGATTTTTAAATCAATTCAGGCATATTGTACACACTGGATTTGGGGCATCAGACAGCAGCTCTACCTTACAGGAATTATTCAAAGCTAGTTCACAGAAGCTTTAAATATTCATGAAAATTTAATCAATACCACTAACAGCCCACAGTTTCTCAGCATCAAGGTTGTCAACTGAACTAGTTTTGTAGCCTTTAGAATCAAGCAGCAAAATGACTGAAGTACATGCACACATGTATCCAATATAAAAGAAACTACCTTCCTGAAATTACTTCTGGTGCAGCATAGTTAGGGGAACCACAGCTTGTTCTTAAAAATTCTCCATCTGACATCATATTTGATAGACCTGAAAGTGTATAAGAGTAACTACTAAAAATTCAGGGAGCAAAACGATTTCACACTGCATATACCACCTAGAACAAACCAGTAGTAAATCAAATTAGAAAATTAACAAATTTATCCCAGTTAAGAAATAACGTTGTTTGGAATTACTGAAATTCTCTTATGAGCATGCCACATAATCCTCTATTTAGTTTACCAGAAATCTGAGTTACATCAATCCATTATTGCCATAATGTTTGAGAACATATTCATTCCAAGACAAAAACCAGTTCAGTTTGGATGACACAGGCATGACAGAGAACAAAGCTGCTCTAAGAGAGATGAAGCAGAATAGCAAGATAGGACTTTGGTCATTAACAAGAAAGTACTAAAAAACACATTTGCTTCTAAAATGCCAAAATGGAAGATGCTACCACAGAATTTCCCAGAATTCTCTAAGGGGAGCTGAGGAATAAACATGACTTCACCACAATTTAAACCGCTGCACTGTTCAGCTGGTTCTGGAATCACTGCAGTTCAGGAATTTGGTTTTTAGATAGTCTGTTAGCAACTGAAGTCTGCATCAACTAGACCATCTTCATTCACCAGCCTTCAGTAAAGTCTAAGACCTGTGGAAAATATCTTCTAGTTTCTTCAACAGAAGCTGCATGATCAAGACTACCATAAGCCAAAGAACTCAGTCTCCAAGAAGGAATTATGCACTTTTATGGGACAGCAGGGAGTGTGCAGTGGGGTAGTGGTGGTGTGTGGAGATGAAAGAGTACAGCTTGACTAGCTTTCATATCCTAATACACAAAAGCTTTTATTAACTAGTCATGATTAACTGAGGTGCTACAGTTTTACTGACATTAAGTTACTGTATTTCATTCCTTTGCCATGTAAGCCATTTCACCCACAGCATTTTCTACACATGAGAAATCAGTATGATTCCCAGGGCTGAACACCATAATTTTAAAACATACTTAGAATACTCAACATTACCTAGCACCTTTCACTGGAGACTCAAAATACTTTACAAGGGCATATCCACTATGACTACATGAGATATATCATCATGACATAGCAGCATAGATACCCTACTATGCTCATATGGTAAGGGTTCCTGACTCAGATAGTTCCAAGGACTAGCAGCAAGGCTCCTCTGCAGCTATGTCACAAACAGCTATGAAAAATAAGCTTTTTGACTAGTTAAGCAGGTACATAGCAAAAAAGCATAGGAGGTTGCAAGACTAACTGTTCTTATTTTTACTTTTACACTTTAATTTCTTTTTCTTTCAACAGTCTAATTTAATAGGACTAGTTTCTTTTACTATAGCATTGTGGTTCTTAAATATGGTGAAGTGCTCCTGCACTGTCCTTCCAAGCATCAACATTTTATGGATTGTGAAGACAGGCAAGAGCAGTGAGTTCTGAAGTGCAAAGGTCAGGAACTAAGTTCATTTAGCATTTCAGAGAAAGTATTGTTAAGGAAAACCAAAGAAATTAGTTCACAATTTCACCCAGTCACAGAAAATGCTTGAAAAACAAGCTTGAGAGGAAAACAAGTTCAGTAGATGTGCAGGAACATTATTTTGCTTTACATTTATACTCTTGATGCTCTTGTATTGTGTCCCACCACCAGGACAGTCAAGCATACACACTTTAATTAATATTTCCCATAGCTACTAACAGGATCTAACACCAGAGATGCAATCAGACACAAAAAAGAAATCCTTACCAAAGTCAGCTATCTTGGCGTTCATGTGTGCATCAAGCAGCACATTTTCAGGCTTCAGATCTCTATGTACCACCATATGCCTGTGACAGTAATCCACACCAGAAAGGATTTGCTGGAATAGACGCCTACTTTCCTTCTCATCAAGCTAAAATAGACAAAGATTTTAAAACATTATGAGACAGTGGAAGTTAACTTGTTTTTCATTTGTATGAGCTAGAGGAAATTTTTCCCTAACAACTAAATAAAGTATTCTATATAGTCTCTCGAAGTGACTTCGGAGCTTTCACAGAAGCTGTTCTAAGACTTAAAGATACTAATAAGTGCACAATTACTACTGATAGCTTTTCAATACTGGGTTTTACTGAAGAAACAGTTTTCAGCTACTGCAGCTAGATACATATCAATCCAGTTTGTACTCAGCCATTGAAAATTAACATATTAGTAAAGAGGAAAAATGCTATGACAAAGTCACACATAAAGATCTGAAATGTGTTAACACATAACCACTTGTACTTTTTGAACAAAACATAGTCATAAAGTGTATTTTAATTGATAACAGCAAAATTAAAGCAGAATACACGAAAACACACCTTCATTTAACAAGGTGTGACTGGTCCCCCGGTCCCAGCCCCTGATAATGTGGATAGCTTATTAACTCCATTTTATGAGGCAAGCAGCCATCTGTGACCAAGTGAGTCATATGTTCATGCTCCTTCCCTCATTATCAGGCCCTGAAGATCCTGTGAACCAAGCAGACAAACCAGACTTCTTCCCCTCCCCACCAGCCTCAAGATTCCTGGATGCAAGGCTGATTACCCACTTCCTTACCAGCCTTAGTTCCCAGGCAACCAGCCAGCCTGGTGGCAGTGATGACTCTGTCATAGAATAAGGAAGTGCAGCAGGAGCCAGAGCAGTGTCTTTTATCATCAAACAGTTACAAATCCTAAGTGGGAATGAGACTCATGACTTTTCAGTGGCTACAGATGCCTCCACAATACCCTGCTTCCTCGGAGAACTGAGTCACTTGTATTCTTTCATATGATTTTCAAGTCTAGACTGTGATTGTTATGTTGACACAGAAGAGTATGTATTAAGATTTGACTAGATCTGCAGAGGGTCTGGGTGATTTGATACCCTAAGTTAAGTTGCATTAGAAATTCCGTACTACACTATTTATAAACTGTACTACATTGATTCTACTCACTGAAAGCCTGTGCCACTCTAATCATAAATCCTGTGCTAATCATAATATTCTGTAGACAAAATAAACCTTTATTTGTACCATTCTGCCAAGGATACCAAAAACAAATCTGTCTGTCCCCTCAGTGGGGGGTGACACAGGAATGTTGCAAAAACAATAACACAATGCAAGTCACTGATTTGCAAAGTTGGATTACTTCTTACCCTTCCATTTTTACAGATGTAATCAAACAGTTCTCCTCCTGAAACATATTCCATCACCATGAAAATGTCAGTGGGTGTGCTGATGACCTGGTACCTGATAAGAGAAGGTATCTATTAGTCTACACACTCAGTAAAAGACTAGTTACATTTAGTTAAAAGTTGTACAAACAGTCAAATAAAAATATACTTTAAAATATTTTTTCAGTCAATCTACAGCTACTGGAATGACAATATGTTTCAGAAGCTATTTCCTCTCCTTTCACTGTTGCCTCTTTCATTTTCCATGTTGATATTTCAATTGGTGCAGTGACACTTCCTATTTTGCTTTGGGTACAGCTATGCCCTTTGGACTCATTCATGGACTCAAACTGGCAGCACAAGCAATTTTGCTGACAAATCAGCTCAATAGTCTTCTAAAAACTAACCCACTTAAGAAGTGAGTGAGTTGATCTTACACAATACAATTTAGCTTCAGTGTAACAGCTGTTGCCAAATTAAAGGATTGCATAAACATGGCATCTGTCACTGGAAGAAGGGAAACAAGATTCTACCAACAAAAAAAACACCAACATCATGACTAAGACAGTGAAAGTCACCCACACTCTAGAGGTGCAGGTTAACTTTGCAGGAAATTACAGTCAAAAGAAAGTCAATGATTTTTATAATTTGTTTCCACAGACCAGACATGAGGAGTCTGTTCTGGGATATACTTAGTTGTACTCTGAAATCCACTGATGAACTATTGATAAACTAAGAGATGTAAACAGGCATACTGTAAATACCACATTTAGACACAGGGTAGCTGCTATATTGAAGATTTTAGAATTATCAATCACATATAACAAACTGCATGTTCTTAAATACAGAAAAAACTTCCAGAGAACAATTTACACTGAAAAAACATAGATCACTGACCAGTACATCACTAAGAATGCTTTGAGAAAATACCATAAACTTACTGTAAAAATGACCTTTACAGATCTGTTCTTAATAACTCATTTTCTAAGTAGAAAAAAAAAAGATCAAATACAAACAGAAAAAGAAAAATGAAGTAGCCTCTAAAATCAGAGATGGATGCTACTGGAAGTATCTGTCATGACGTTACCTTTTATATACCTGTCCAAAGAATTTCTAAGCAAAGATCTAAGGGAAGCTGTCCAGCCTGCAGGAAAGATAAGTTTTGTGAAAGTATGTTACAGAGGGCACAGCTGCAGACTTTGAAGCTGGTTACTTTTTTGACAAGATATTGTTTGTAGTATTGCCCTTTAAACATATTTTAGATCAGTGAGATTACTGCTTAAATATGTTTGATTACAGCAAACAAAACTCACAGCTTTATTATATGAGGATGCCTGAAGAGTTTGAGGTTCTGAATCTCCCTGCGGATTTTTCCTACAACATCAAGGCTGCGAATCTTCTGTCGGTTCAGGATCTTCACTGCAACTTTATGTCCAGTTAACTCATGTTTTCCAACTGCAAGAAACAAGGAAGTATTTAGTCAGGGTTTTCAACTGCTCAGTAAAGACCTTATTTGCCATTTTGACTGTAGCCAAGAAATAGAAGTTAAGGTGTTAGCATTCCACATATCCCCATTATCTTTAGGGAGGTTGAAAATCAGATGGTATGTAATTTCTTCTGCCCTGCTCCAACTTCTTCCACAATTCGATCATTAGAAAATGTATCTATGTAAGAAAAACATTGAAGCTTACCCTCAGAAGTCTCACAGCATGACTACATTTTTTGCAATATTGAAAAAAAAAAAAAAAGCATATCCTGAAACCCTGCCATCCTTGCTAATTAGAGAAAGCATTTTCTCTCCCTGTATAAGTCACTCCAAGCTTTTGGCTTACTTGGTAACCCACTCAAAACATCTTTTCCTGTATCTCTTCTACTTTATCTGCAGGGATCACTCTACTAAAGAAATCGATGTTATCCCTCCCTCAAGAAGCCTGTTTCAGCAATTGCTCTGAATTACCACTATGAGCATCTGATCAGTTTACCTACAAAAATGTATCTGTCCTTGGACCAGTCTGACGCTCTATAAGCTCCACAGTCTGTGCAGTTAACACCAGAGCTTCACTATATAAAATAAGTGGCAAAAACTACCAGAAATGCACAAAATGAAATGCAACAGTAACAATGAAAAACAATGCAAACCTCCAACCTCATACATTCCTGGAAGTGGAAAAGAAACCGAGGAGTTTAATTTTTCTTTAAATTGTAAAATATTTCTCAATCAGTTACCCCTCTTTAAGTCTTAAACTTTGCAGGAGCCATTGGAAGTAGTCACAATGAAGTTGTTAAGAATATTTTTCTTAAACCCAACACTGGATCATAGATAAAACATTTAGAAGCTAATAACTCTTCCACTAGAAAGCTGCACTATCTGTATGGTTTCTGCTTGCAGTAATTATAAATATACCATATTTATTTGCCACCCTGATTCCAACGTTTTGAAGATAAGCCAAATTACAGGGACATCTACATAGTCCATCCTTGTCCACATGAATAGACATTACTAACAGGCCTGTGCTGAATACATTGTCTGGGTGCCTCCCCTCACTTGAGAATTTAAATAAGCCCCAGGCTTCAAGCTTTGTTTAAATATATTCATGGGAAGCTGTGATTAAACAGCAGTGACAAACAAAAATCCTTCTGCATTCAACAGATAATTTGGACAGAATAACACCCACCTGCAAACTTTATTCACAACACAAGACCTTCCTGCCCTTTGCCCCAATACTGAGCTAAACACCAATGCAAGTGAGAAGAAATTCTTAGCAGAGAGGCAAAGATAATGACATGCATCTGAGCAGTTATTCTTACAAGCCACTGTGTAAATAAAGCATTCTAAATTCCTGCAGGGAACTCAGTAGTGGATTATCCAAGACCTTGAACCATCACAATGCTGCACTCAGATATCTCTAGTACCTGAGAACACAGAAAGGCTCTGCCTGCAAGGTGAAAAAACAAATCCCCTCATTCAGAAGCCAGTACCTAAAAATGGCCACAATAACCATAGTACTGGGCAGGCACTGCTGAGGAATGCAGGACAAAGCCCATATCCATCACAAGTTCTAGAGAGACCACAAAGCAGTGACAGGTGAGTGCCTGGAACTGTATGAGAATTATCTGCTTTGAACAAGATCTACAATTAAAGCAATCACAACCCCCTTCTTTTCTTCAGTTCAAATGTGATTCAAGTTTCAAAGCAATCCAGCAAATTATATCACCTATGTTAAAACCCTAAGGGGTAAAGAATCTTCAACATAAAAAATAAGAAAAGCAACTCTTCCATTTGAATTACAAGGTCTTCACCCATCCATAATGGGAACTGAACTAAGCCAGAAGTATTTGAAAAAAATCTTTAAACAGCAGGTTTAAATGTAACATTAGTTTTTGTTACTAAGAAACAGCTTCTCAGAAACTAACCAAAAATCAGAATGAATCTGCATCTTCCTTTGCTTTACAAGGTGCATGTTTTATACAGTAAGTAGCATATATATATGACCAATTCTACAGCTTAACATCTATATATATGCAGTTCTGTGTTATGTGTATAGAGGATTCTGTATATATGCTATAAAGCCTCACTTTTGAGCCACTTTGTTTCATTTCTGATTTGTCACTCTATGTTAGACTGAAATTTCATTAGCACTCAGAAAAACATTATAAAGTCATTTATTAGCTACAAGCTTTGTTCAATATGCAAGGCACACAAAAAAAGTTTTTCAAAACAAATTTTTCATTCAAAGAAATTAAACAGTAACATTTGCAGTTGACTGAAACCAATTCTAGCTGTCATAGCCTTCAAGGCTGTGTGCCTCAAGCCTTTATTTTATTCACTGACTGGGAGAAAACAAGATTTCCTGCTTCTTCAACTCTGCCAACTTTGAATAAATGACTGTAATGAAAACACACTGTGGTTTGGTTTGGTACAGAAAGATCCCAAAAAGCCTGTTCTCTTGCTTAAAATATTTCAAATTCAATCTCTATTTTCTTCAGTAATTTTTGCCTCCCTTTAATTCAATATAAAATTATAACACACCTAACTTTTTAAGATACAAGTTTTCAATAATCATCCATGTCACAAAATAAAACTGTTCTCTTGGACATGGTTCGAGGCATCCGTTACGTAAAACGTCAGACAGAGACTGGTAACAGACTGCTGACACTTTTGAATTCAGGATTAGGACAGAGCTGAAAACATCATCTCAGATGATAACACCATGTAGACACATAAGCAGTCAGTGTTACCCTTCTGAAAGCTACTTTGCATTACCTATAAAAGGGAGCGCTAACAAATTTGAAGTAACCAAAAGGTATGTTTATCACCCTAATCCTCAACTAGCTACCAGCCCTTCAGAACAATCCCTGAAAAAAGTCATTTAAACAGACCTAGTATATCCCTGTATTTCTTTATTCTCTAATACCAATTGCCTTCAAGCTTCACTGTGGCTTTGCACAGCAGCAAGACTTCCAAGACAGTGACAGTCTCAAAGCAGCAGTGACTTCATTTAACTGTTGAAGTGCAGGAGCAAGAGTCTCTAACCTAGTTCAGCAATTCTTCAATTGGAAAAAACTGATTATGAGGCCATCCAGAGTAAATACAACATTATCATGAAATACAGGTATCAGCCATTAAGTGGGTAGCAAAAAAAAAAGCTGAACAAGCTTATGTTGTATTCAATGAAACAATTCTGCAACAGGCCAAAAAGCCAATCCAAAGCTCAGAGGAAAGCAGTCTTTAAAAGAATGAGATAAACAAACGTTTTCACTAACATGAAAAAACCTCAAACAGTAGTTTACGCTGTGCAAAGCCGACCTGCTGCACAACATTAGATATCATACTGATCTTCACTGTCCATTTCCAGGTCCCTTATTGTTGCCTTGATAAACACCACCTACTTTCATAATGTCTGCAGTCTATACAGACCAGCACTGATAACTTAGATCTAGAGGCCTGGAACAATTATTGTGTATTTACAGCCTGAAGTAGTACCCCTCATTTTCTCAGTATGGAACACTGGAAGCCTGAATATTCTTGCTTTTATGAAAACTCACTTTAAATCAAAAAATATCTGGAAATAAAAGTTTGCATTTGGTTTCAGCAGAAAACAACAGCAATGTTTAAAGAAAAAAATTGACAACATTAGGGATAGACGTTTCACACTGAATCATGGTAAAGTTTCAATGAGAATGTGTCTCATATAGTTGATTTTAGTTCAATATTCTTCTATCTCACAGCTTTTCACTTCTGGTATTTTAGCATCCACGGTAAGCAGCAGGGTGAATTCATCTGATAGCATGAGATATTCAACAATTACCAAGTAAAATCTGTTTTTCCATTTCACTGTTTTCAGGCTGCCATCACTGTTAAAATTAAACATCCACTTTCAAGGAGCCATATGCCTGACCCCCTACATCACTTGAGCTCAATGACAATCCTAACTGAATTTTAAGAAGTGAACACATTTTTTATAGTTTTTCGCATTATGTCAATTGATAAAACCACATCAAAATTATTAGAATTAGAGGAAAATATCGATCTGGTATTAAATGAAGAAAATGTGTGCCCAGGAGGAAAATCAGTGCATCATAAATAAAATCTCCTTTATCACACACAGCCAAAGCAAAAGTAACAGTAGATCACATACGGACAAGAAAAGCAGGGGTACAACAGAGCTCTCTTAAATTTAAGAGCATATTAAAACACTGATCGTATGTCAATCTCAGTTTTGTGCAGTGTGCTGGGTAAAAAACCCAAAACAAAGACATCTTTGACTCCTCCCCTCAACCATATGGTCCCTCCATGGTGAAGGAGAGCCTGATGCCTGTCTTCTGGGCTATATTATTTTCTCTTTATTTAAGGAAAGAAAATTCCCAAGGAAAGGAATGGTATCCCAGCTGTCAGTTAGGGGTCACTACTCCCAAGTGCCTTGAAAAAGAGATTCGAAGGGCTCTGCTCTCAAAATATTTTCCACTGCATTCCCCAAGAAAAATATCCTCTTTCCTGTACGTTACTAACATCTTCAGAACATGCCAACAGTTGAAAGAGCTTGTGCAGAACACATACAATGGAACACCTACACTGGAAAAAAAAAAGCTGTGGAGTTTTTTACTGGTTATAAACGCAAGCACCCATTAAAAAAAAAAAAAATTATGAACAATATAGACTGAGCTTAGCTCAACTCATTTGTGAAAAGATATTTTCAATTTCCTTGCCCCAATATCTGAAGTTCTCACAAGCAACACAGCAGGAACAGTGAGAATAAGCTAATGAACAGTTCTTCCACCTGTGCTGGGTAAGTTTAACTTCTATTTTATTTTTACTAGCCTTCAAATACACTAGCACAGCATCTGCACCCCTACGGTGTAAAGTTTTTAAAGTCTGAGCTGAAAAAAACTTTGATAACCACTGGTCAAGTAGACTAAGCATAAAATCTTTCCGTATCTGTGAGTCAGCTCTGTTGCCGATTAATCCAACAATCCCAGACCCACCTTTTTATGCTTATTTCTCTGTTGGCAGAGAGAGAAATCCTGCCCTCCTTACAAGGACATCGAGACTTTTCTGTAACAAAACGCTATGAAATCGACAGCTCGAGAAGTAAGACTCCCTACTTTCGCTACATGCCCGGCGCCGTTTTAAACAAATGCAGCAGCATTTAGCTTCTATCGGCTATTTCCGCACAAACAGATGAGGAAGCTGTTTCTGCCCCAGTCAGCGCTTCCCTCTGCGGGACCGCCAGTCCCACCCCGGCACCTCAGCCCGCGCAACTCCCGCTCCGAGCGGCGCTCCCGCGGGCCGGGGCCGCGCTGACGGGCGGTCGAACGCCTGCCGGCCCCGCTGCCGCCGCTCACCCTTGACTTTCCCGAAGGTGCCGACGCCCAGCGTGTCCCCCAGGATATAGTGCCCAATCTTCACCCGCCCGTGCTCGTGCTTCTGTTTATCCGCCACCGCCGCCATCTTGAGGCAAGGGCCGAGCCTGCGCATAGCGCCCGCCCGCCCGGGCCGGAGAGCCGGTGGGGGAGGAGCAACCACAGAGCGCCCGCCCGCACCCGAACCCGGAAGCGAACCCTGCGCTCGGCCCCCGCCCGCGTTGCCCGGGGACGAACCATTGCGGCCCCGGGGGGAGGCGGGGCCGGCCCACGGGGGGCCCGGGGGGGGGGGGGGAGGAGGGGGGCCGCGGCACATGGTGGCGTCAGGGACTGGAGGTGGAGGGCGCGTACATGGAATTGTAGTGCAGGAATGGCACCATTGCAGCGAGCCCGCTCTGGTAAAATAGACCTCTGAAGTCTGTATTTCCAATAAGCTTGTAAATTAAATCTGCTTGTTCTCCTCACTGCCTCTTCCCTGGCCCAAATCCGGACCCTAATACGGGAATACAATGAAAAGTAGGACCCTCTTAACTTCTACTACCTTGAGCAGGTAACTTGCCCTCTGGTTTGCCTTGCCAGCCAGTCATACCACTCATTCACGTTGCATGTAGGCCAGTAACCCACCTTCCGTTTCATACACTGTATTTTCTACCATAAAAGGATGATACCAAAGACCATACTTGTTTTATTGTTGACTATAACAGGATTATATTTTTTAATCACATTCCAACCCTGCCTTCAAAGAAACAGATAAACCTGCAGAAAATGTGACTATTGAATGGTTATTTTCCAATGGAGAGATCATCAATTGAAGAGGAAGGTTACAGGAAATTACCACACCTTCACCTCCTTTCCCCAGTTCTCCAGACTAAGTGAACAATATTAAATGGGGGGATGTTAATGTGGATGGTTTCTACTTGCTGGCATTAGGGCTTCCTTGGCGTAGTTGGTGTGATTTCATGAACAGACACTCACCTCTTGCCCTTTTCTCTTTGGCCTCTGACTCCACATTACCACTGAATATGCAGCACGGTTCTTCCACATGCCCTGAAAGCATATGTTTTGCCCAGATTCAGGCCTGTATCTCTTCTGCTGTTTCTAGCTTTCAGGTTGAGGACATTGCAAATATCAGAATCACAGAATGATTTGGGTTGGAAGGGACCTGTAAAGGTCCTCTAGTCCAACTCCCCTGCAATCAGCCAGGACATCTTCAACTAGACAGGGTTGCTCAGAGCCCCATCCAACCTGGCCTGGAACATCCACAGCTTCTCTGGGCAACCTGTTCCAATGTCTCAGAATCCTCATAGTAAAAAAAATTCTTATGTGTAGCCTGAATCTACCTCCTCTAGTTTAAAACCATTACCCCTTGTTCTATTGCTGCAGGCCCTACTAAAACAGGTCTGTCCCTATCTTTCTGATAAGCTTCTTCCAAGTATTGAAAGGCTGCCATAATGTCTCCCTGAAGCCTTCTCTTCTCCAGGCTGAACAACCCCAACTCTCTCAGCCTGTGCTCATAGGAGTGTTGTTCCACCTCTCTGATCTTTTTTGTGGCCCTTATCAGGAAATGGTCCAGCAGAACCACATCTTGCCTGTGCTGGGGTCCCCAGAGCTGGATGCAGCACTCCAGGTGGGGTCTCTCAGTAGAGGGTAGAGTAGCAGGGCAGAATCGCCTCCCTTGCCCTGCTGCCCACGCTGCTTTCCATGCAGTCCCGGATGTGGTTGGCTTTCTGGGCTGCAAGCACACATGGCCAGCTCATGTCTAGCTTTTCTTGCACCATTACCCTTCTTCATGAAGCTGCTCTCAATCCCTTTATCCCTCAGCTGGGGGTTGCCTTGACCCACATGCAAGACCTTGCACTTGGCCTTGTTGAGGCACTTTTAAGTTCACATGAGTCCACAAGCTTGTCCAGGTTCCTCTTGATGGCATCCTGTCCTTTGGACATATCATCTGAACTACTCAGGTTGGTGTCACCTGCAAATTCTCACACTACACACTGAATCCCACCATCTTTGTAATTGATGTTGTTCACTGTGTGGGTGGCTATGCTTTCTTTGACCTTCCCTTTATGGATCACATGCCTATACAAGCCCTTCCTCTTCTTTGCTTAGCCACACCTTGGCCTTCCTGACCCCAACCCAACACAAATGAGCAACATCCCCAGTACTCTTTCCAGTATACCTGTCCCTGCTTCCCTGCCTGTGAATTTCCTTCTCACCCTTTAGTTTGACGAGCAGGTCTTGACTGAGCCATGCTGTTCTCTTTCCTTTCCAGGTTTCTTATATATGAGGGTCAAGAACTCTTCCACTCTGTGGAATTCACCCTTAGAGCTCTGTTCCACTCCCACTCAGCGAGTCCCATGGCTGACTAACTCCTTCAACCTGACTTGCCAAACTCTGAGAGGCATTCATCCAGGAGGGAGATGCTGATTTAGCCTGCTGTTGTAGGCTGCATCCCGAGATAGTAAGCTGGCCTCAGAAGAGGGGGAAGGAGGGGCGATGCATTACCACACAAGGATCTTTTACCAAAGGTGATCAATCTTTCACTACTGTAGTCACTTGAACATCTCTCTACCTTTGAGAAACCTTCATCTAATACACTTCTGTCTTAAAAGTGAGACTTGTACACTGAACAATATGAAATGTGGTAATTTCTGATGTTTCTAATTAAACCTACATCCTGAGGACCTCGCTGCCTCCGTCCAAGCTTGCTAGGCCCTGGCAGATGAACTTTAGGATTAAAGGGTGGGTCCAGTTCCGTGCACACTGCGTCTCACCTGAAAAATCCATTGCGCAGGCTGGAAGGCCTTACCCACATCTGCAAAGCCCTGTAGCGACAGGCGAGGGTCAAAACAGCAGGTGAAAGGTGCACTGGAAGCCGCAGACCCAACCCTGCATGCAGGCAGTTCAGGACAGTGGTCGTTAGAGACTGACCGGAGATGACAGTCTCTTTTGGCAGCATCCTGAATGACCAAGCAGCCTTTTTCAAGGAGAGCACTGTTCCACTCGGAGAGGGGCCTAGAAAAGGTGGCCTAACCAAAGCTCACCTCCACCCTTCACCCGGTTGGTTAACCGCGGCCAACGGGCATCTTCTAATTGCAGTCAAACAAAGATTAAGAGACAAAGGCATACACCTGCCTTCAAAGGTGTACCCAAATTGACACTAGCATGCTGGAACATCGGAACCATGCTCGATTCTGCAGATAGCGGACGTCCTGAGCGTCGTTCTGCCCTAATTGCCCACAAACTGTCACATCTCAGCATTGACATTGCTGCTCTCAGTGAAGTTCGCCTTCACGAGGAAGGCAGCCTCAGAGAACATGGTGCCAGTTACACACTCTTTTGGTCAGGTAAATCCAGAACCGAAAGGCATCTCTCAGGAGTTGGCTTCATGATTAAAAACTCTATTGTCTCTAAACTCGAAAATCTGCCGACAGGTCATTCTGATCACATTATCTCCCTACACCTTCCACTACACAACAAGCAACACATTGTCATCTTTAGTATATATGCCCCAACTCTCCAAGCTGACCCTGCTGAAAAAGATAAATTTTACACTGACCTGCGCCGCCTTACCCAAAAGGTTCCCACACATGATAAGATCATTATCCTTGGTGATTTCAACGCCAGAGTAGGAAAGAACTTTGAAGCCTGGAAAGGAGTATTAGGCAAGCATGGTGGAAAGAGCAATGATAATGGTCGCCTTCTGCTAGAATTCTGTGCAGAGCAGCAGCTCACCATCACCAACACTATCTTTCAGCAGAAAAATAGTCTGAAGACAACCTGGATGCATCCTAGATCCAAGCATTGGCACCTCATTGATTATGTCTTGGTGCAACGGAGAGATGTTCATGATGTTCATCATACTCACGTGATGCCTAGCGCAGAATGCCAAACAGACCATCGACTTGTGCGCTGTAAACTTAACTTCAATCTTAAGTTCAAACCTAAAAGGGGTGGTATTCCAAGGAGGAGACTCCAAGTTAATAATCTTCAGTCAGCCACAATGAGAGACAGTTTTCACGCAAACCTTCAAACTAGGCTCGAAGATCATTCCATAGATCCCTCTCCTGAAACACTTTGGCAACATATTAAAAATAGCGTCCTGCAGTCCTCTGAAGAGTCCTTAGGGTTCTCCTTCAAGAAGAACAAGGACTGGTTTGATGAAAACAATCAAGAGATCCAGGAATTGTTGAGGAAGAAGAGAACTGCTCACCAAGCACTCCTTGCTCAGCCATCTTGCCATGTCAGAAAAGCAGCCTTTCGTCTTGCATGCAGCAAGCTCCAACAGAAACTTGGTGACATCCAGAACAAGTGGTGGATCAATCTAGCAGGAAAAATTCAATTATTTGCAGATATGGGTGATTACAGGGGATTCTATGAGGCCTTGAAAACAGCATACGGGCCTATATACCAGGTCCAAGGCCCTCTACTCAGCGCAGATGGTCAAATGCTTCTCACAGATAAAGCCTCCATTCTGAACCGATAGTCTGAACACTTTCTTTTCAGTACTAGCTGTGTAGTGCAAGACTCAGCAATTCAGTCCATTACACAACAACTGGTGAAGAATGAACTGGATATTGCCCCTACTATGGGAGAAACTCTTAAGGCCATACAGCAGGTGAAAACTGGCAAGGCAGCTGGGGTTGATGGAATTCCACCTGAAGTCCAGAAGCATGGGGGCCAAGCATTCCATGCTAAATTTCACAAGTTTGTGGTGCGCTGTTGGGAACTAGGCGAACTACCATCAGACCTTCGTGATGCAGTCATCATCACCTTGTATAAGAAGAAAGGAGATAAATCAGACTGTTCAAATTACCGTGGTATTACTCTGCTCTCCATTGCTGGCAAAATCCTGGCAAGAATACTCTCGAACAGACTAATGCCCGCTATAGCAGAAGGAATTCTATCTGAAAGCCAATGAGGTTTCAGAGCCAATAGGAGTACCACAGACACGGTATTTGTTCTCAGACAACTGCAAGAGAAGTGTAGGGAACAGAACAAAGGTCTCTATGTAACCTTTGCTGATCTCACCAAGGCTTTTGATACTGTGAGCAGAAAAGGTCTGTGGCAGATTTTGGAACATTTAGGATGTCCCCCCAAGTTCCTTAAAATGATCATCTTACTTTATGAGGATCAGCGCAGCCAAGTCAGATATGGTGACGCACTTTCTGAGCCCTTTCTAATAACCAATGGTGTGAAACAAAGTTGTGTTCTTGCACCAACCCTATTCACAGTCTTTTTCAGCATGATGCTCCAAAGGGCCACGGCTGACCTCGATGAAGATAGTATCTACATTCAATATCATACTGATGGAAGCCTATTCAACTTAAGGTGACTGAAGGCCCATATTAAGACCTTAAATCATCTTGTCCAGGAGCTGCTTTATGCTGATGCCGCCGCCCTCGTCACCCACACAGAAGCAGCTCTGCAGCGTTTAACATCCTGCTTTGCAGATGCTGCTGAGCTTTTTGGGCTGGAAGTCAGCTTAAAGAAGACAGAAGTCTTCTATCAACCCGCACCTCAGGAAGTCTTCCATCATCCCCATATCACCATTGGCGAATCAGAGCTCAAATCAGTCCAGCAGTTTAATTACCTAGGAAGCCTCATCTCCTCGGATGGTAAGATTGATGGGGAGATAGACAACAGGTTAGCAAAGGCATATAGTGCTTTTGGAAAACTCCATAAAAGAGTTTGGCGAAATAAGCACCTGAGAAGAGCACAAAGATCCGTGTTTACAGAGCCATTGTGCTGTCTACTCTTTTATATGGGTCCGAATCATGGGTCATTTATTACCTGCGTCTCCTAGAATGTTTCCATCAACACTGTCTCCGTACAATCCTAAACATCCACTGGTCAGATTATGTGACTAATACATCTGTTCTGGAACAAGCTGCAGTTATGAGTATTGAGGCCACGTTGCTGAGAACACAGCTGTGTTGGGCAGGACACGTTTCAAGGATGAAGGACCACTGCCCCTCTAAGATTGTGTTTTATGGTGAACTCACCGCTGGCTGCTGCAAGGGAGGAGGCCTGAAGAGGAGATACAAGGACTCCCTGAAACAACATCTCAGCCTTGGCCATATTGATCTTCATCACTGGTCTACTCTGGCCTCCAATCGGGAGGTTTGGAGACACACCATCTATAACGCTGCTGCTTCTTTTGAGAACGCACGCAGGATCACTCTCGAGGAGAAAAGACAACACAGAAAGAATCATATCTTGCCGATACCATCCAAGGAGTCTTTCTGCTGTGCCTTTTGCAACCGGACTTGTCTATCTCGCACTGGCCTATTTAGCCACCAGCGCACTTGTAGCAAATGTGGGTAGAGTCCTTCCCAAATCTTCGTTCGCGAAGCCTAGCCATGATATACATAAAGGGGCTGATCTAAACTGCCAGTGAACATTATGCAGAGGTTCAATTCTAACTGATAACACTTCAGTTAAAATCCTAGTAACAAGATCTCAACAAAATATTATATACTGAGCAACCACCAAAGTAGCCTAGCTTTCAAAATGTAGAAACACGCTGCAAAGAACTGGAATGCTTCAGAATCTGTTTCCAGTATAGTCTAACGATAGCTGACATGCGAGTTTCATAATCTTTTCTGAACAGGACTAACGGAAACCCCAAAAAACTTATTTCCTGCCCCTCTCCAAGAATTCTAAAACAACTGAAAATGCAGCGGCTGTCAAATTTCTTGTCCATAGAATTCATTCTTGCTATAAGTGAAATGACCCCTGAAATGGAGGTTTTCAGTTACTGCAAGTCTTGCAAGTTTGAATCACTGTTACCATGGTACGTTGCATATTATATAAATGTTCATTTTCCAGGAGTAGAATTCGTGATGAGAAGCTAACAGTTAGCAGCAAACATATTTAAGCACCTGCCCTTGCTGGGTTTTATCATGTTTGCAGGTCAAACAGGGTGGTCAGAACAAAATCCCACGCTACACAAAGACCACGTAAGACTTTGCAAAGGCTTTCACTCCCACCTATAGTCAGAGTTCCTGCCATAGCACTGTCCCACTGTACCATTGCTCAACTAGCCCTCCCTTAGAATCTTGATGGCCTCTTTTTAAGATTTTCTTGAGGTTGTTCTTGAGGTTGCTCTCAAAGACACACTTATGATTACTTCCTCCTACATTTAAGTGTTTCTCACACACCACCAAAAAACACATTTCAGAGGCACTCCTTAGCACGTGTAGTGTGCACAGTGTGTTTTAACAGCATCACCACCATTTACATTCCAACCTCTCTCAGACGAAACAGCTGAAACCAGAGTGCAGTATATTTGCTACATGCTAGAGAACAGCAGGAGGAACACTTTTTGTTTAGAAATAGCTGAAGTCAGTACACTCAAGTATGAAAAAGCACTGACTCTACTTAATTTAAAAAAATAAGAAAGAGCAGTCAGAGACACCCCAATTTCACACCTGGATGAAAATTTCTTCTGTGATTTGCACAAGGTGAGACATTAACTGCTGATCATTCAGTAATGACAAAGCAGTATGCTGCTTCTGAGAGTTCATGACAAAACCAAAAGAATTGCAATAAGACAGCCTCAGAGTCTTAAAGCATCTGAAGTTCTTGAGTATCTAGTATTGTCTCTGCAAGACATCTGAAAATCCTCCAAACCCTTGCAGTTATTAATGTAATTCCCCAATCTTTCATAGCAGCATCTTATGATCACCTTCTTAAAGCAGAGTTTGAAAGCCAGTAACACACTACATAGGGTACAAATGTATCAGGCATCAATATGTAATTTTTATGTAACTCCCAGTGACTTTTCTACCATATGAATTATCATTTATTCTTTTATTATTTACACCCAGCATGGTTAATTCAGGTCATTCTGTATGTCATCTTTCCACACTAACCTCTCCAGGCCATTTGGGCAACTCCTATCCCACCTACAGCAGATCTCCAACCCCTCTGTATCTGGCAGTATTTGTGCTCCAGACCTGCGAGGTTTTTTTCCCCCCAAGAAGCCATGACCCACACAACAAACAGTACCTTTGTGGGCCTTTCTGTGCCTCAGAGCGGTGAAAAATGGGCAGGACTGAAAACCCCTCTTTCACTAATGCCTCCAAGAACATCACATAAAGCCATTATTATAGCTATTATCTTTAAGACAAAATTCTGACTCTCCATCCTAGGACACAATGAAATTCAGAGGCACACAAGGCAAGACCATAGTGCCAATACCCCATTTCTCTGGTAGGGGAGGTCTTTTGAGTAATACAGACAAGCCTCTTTTTCACTTCATTGTTTAAGACAGAGGTACTATCAAATGAAAAGTCAATTAAAGGGTTCTTTGAAATTAATCATTTAAGAATTTGTGTTTGTAGGTGTTTATGCAGTATCAGGAATTCTGCATTTCAGTGAAGTAAAGTATGTAAAAAAAGGTGACAATATTTTCTGGATAAGACCATTTATTTTAACAAATACATGAGTCTTTATGATGAACTGGAGGCTGCAACAGCTGCTCTCTTGGGCTTCGGTGTGGTTCCCTCACGGAATCCATTCCTGCAAGTAGAAATATAGTTACCACTTTTTGAAAAGTTGATGCCTGCCCCAGGTTATTTTCTGACAGAGATGCTTTAGATCAAACTCATTACATTTTTTCAGCTTACCTCAGTACAGAATTCATACAGGCATTTGTTAAAAGAAACATCTTATTAACAATTGCCTTGAATAAGCAGCATGGTTTTCACTCTCCTGCTTAAGTAAATTTGACTTCTTTAAACACAAAGATGTCATTAACTGAGTGAACACTGCAAGACTGCACCAGGTACAGCACACCTGCTGAAGGCACACCTTACTTCATGCTCCTACCAAGCAATCCAGCCTAAGATGTCATGTTTGTGAATCACAAGTCTATTTCTTACAGAAGTCCTCTATGCCTCCAACCAGAGACTCGTCAGCCCGGAGCTTGCTTTTGGATATGACATTTCTACTTCAGCAACACTCAGTAGAAAGCAAGCTACAGTTGCATAGTGGAAAGTATTTTATGGCTGCTACTGGGAAAGACTGTGCTAACCAAAAGAAATGAACTGACCATTCAACTACACCCACAACTGAGACTTAAAACCTCCTACATTTTGCTATTAAATCCAATCTACATTTTTATGACAACAGTCCTAAATTACTTAGTATTTTTCATACAGCTTTCTTGTTCATTAGACCAGAAGGCAGAGTTCTATTTTAGAACATGGTGGTCATACAAAAGAAATTCTTAAAAACAATATAAAACCCCCGCCACTACCTCCTAAGTACAACTCAAAAGCTTTGTAACAAGTTTTAGAAACCTGTAACTCAGAGTCTGATGTAACACCTACTTACTGCTAACTGAACTCTAAATAAAGAGAGGCTCCCAAAGTTATTCCTGTCCTGAATTTTTTTTGTGGGCAAGTGGGGACTGGAATGATTTCGAGATTTGTCTCTGTAAAATCCCACACTTCAGTGTAACCATCAATTTAAACAACTCACAAATAGAGCCAATACTACACAAAGCATGTATTTTTAGACATGTGCATTTTATTACAATCACCTCTGTGTTGTGCTATATTCACTTAACAGAAACATCAGAACTTTATACACCCCCCTGTACTACCAAAGACTGAGGGATATGAAGCATCATTTCATGATATATTTAAGAAGATCATACCACATTAAGTGATACTAAGAAAAAATAAATTGAAACGTTAACTTTGAATGACAAATTTTATAATTAAGTGATGTCTATGCAGGATTTCACACCATGCTAGTGTGCAATAAAATGTCATACCTGAATCGACGGTAGACCTTTTTCAGGTGCCTCATGCGGCCTGTACCAGTGGTGTTTCGTCTTTTAGCCTTTGCACTCCAGTTATCTAAAACATGTAAGTTACTTTTATCTGCACCAAATAATTACGCTGCACATTAAATTTTTATGACACATTCATTCAAGCTAACAAAAAAATTATAATTCAAGTCTGTTTCTATGCAGCAATACTACATATTACCTAGAACACAGTTAAGTCACCATTAATTTCGAAAAAGCTCCAGATACTGCAAAGTGTCACAATATCCCTCCTTGGCTGGAAAAAAAAGTCAGACTAGTGAAGGAGACAAAGAAACAAATGTTTTTTAAAACTGAAGTCAGGTAAAAGTTTGCTACTTACACTTTCTCTTACGCTTGGCAGGGTAACCACACTTCCCACAGGTTGATTTTTGCAGATGGTACGCCTTGGACCCACATCGACGACACAAGGTGTGCGTCTTATTTCGCCGCTTACCAAATGACGATGTTCCCTTCGTCTGAAAAGCATTTCAAGACATGGCAAGTTGGAAACATCACTAACACTTCCAGGTCACGAAAACTAAAAGAACAAGCCTTAAAAAAACATGCGAAAACCGACCGAGTTATATTAACAGGTCGGAGGCACGCTTAACTCCGAACCACAGCTCAGCTTCGCCTACAGGTTGCCTCCATTTTCAGGAATCGTGTTCCTTACGCCTCTGGCCGCCATTCCTTCGCGCCGCCGCCCCTGTGCTAAAGTGAAGCGGAGCCACGGCGCAGTTACCTCGGCTCCCCCCTCACCTCACCGACAAACAGCAAACCGCCCTCTCCTGACCACCCTCCCACCGCTGCCGCGCGGATTCCCCGGCCACGGAGCCAACGCGTATGG